>NW_027362767.1:375323418-375428418 GCF_046119375.1 Phyllobates terribilis
ATTTTAATTTATTAGAATACTTAAATTGTGGTACTTTTCCTTAATTTTCTGCATTTTAGTAACCTGTTTTTATGGATCAATGTTTTCCAATACTCATATAACGACGCATAACGATCATGGAGTATACTGTACCTTGAGTAGACGATGTGTCTGAATATAATATTTGTGGTCTTTTAATCAGATCCAGCTCACGTACAACAGTCACTACAACTCGCTCTACGGATCCTGTATACACCGAATATATGGACGACTTCAACAACCGATCCACACGGTAATTAAACTGAGAAGGGATCATCTCACTCATTTGTAAAAATGTAAAAAAAATGTAAAAAAAATTAATTCTAACTCTTTTTTTTTATTTTTACACATATCACCTAACGCGTCCAGTCAAGGAAAAGCAAAAATCCGTCATCTGCTGTACATACAATACAGTAACCCAAAATATAGTAAATCCATCAACCCAACCTCTCAGTCTTTGATACTTTCCAAGATATATCCACAGTCTTGTAGTAAAGGCCATGCAGCCTCCATGCCAGTGTGCACAAAGCCTTATCTTTTAGGCTATGCTGTAAAAGTGCTTACTAAGGCATGCAATATGAAGTGATGGTAGGTTTTTGCAGTTTTACTTGATTTCAGTCAACAGTTGAATATTGTTACTTCCAGGACTGTATCCAGCTCCAGAGAAAAGACCACCACAACCACCAGCGTGGAGACGAAATATGAGAATTCTTCATCTGATGCCAACCAGTATGATCCTCAGTCCTCCAAGTAAGCTGCACTTCAGATTACACACAACCCATGTGCTCTGGTTCCTAGTCATGGCCAGACTAAGGGGCCCAATACTCATTAAACAGACGTCTGCCAAACCTGCCAATATGGACAGTCTAATGTGTATGAGGGCCTCATGTCTGATGATGATGACGGAGGAGATAAGGACCTGTCCTGTTTGATTTTGCAAAATAAGCCACTGCTAGAGAAGTTTGGCAGCAGCTTTCTCATAAAGAACTTAGGAGTGCTCATCCGTGCGAGCACTCCTGTATATAGAAGAAGCAATCGCCCAAACCATTGTGCGGCCAACATCTATCTATTGTGTATGGGGCCCTTAAATCTGACCACGCTCATGAGATAAAAATGGGTCAAAATGTTAAAATTTTGTCCATTACACCCAATCATCATTTTAAGATTATACATGAAGTATCTTTTGCAATGCCCAATGGTTGTCTTCTAAAAATGAGATCTGTCGGGTAGGATTTTCCACTATGCACCACTACTCTTATTCTGATCTCCTAGTTTAGTGTGACTTGTTGATGGTCTTATCATTTACACAAACTATACTACGCGTGTTGTCCAATACAAATCTTGGCCTTCATAAAACCTCAGGAGGCTTCAAGGCGGCACATGAAATTTCGGCTGGTTCTTGACTACAGCATATTTCCAAAATTTTCTGAACAATCTTTACACATTAGATAGAAATTGGATGAACCTGGCAATTTAGGTGGGATCAGCAGACCAGCTTATATGTGTGGTGGCCTCCCAAGTGTCCCCCCAACAGATTATGTCTAGGGACATAAGGATTGGGCCAGTTAGAATTCAGTCACCTGATCCTTTTTTGGGGGGAAAGCTAAACAGGTGCCTGATGATTTTGGTAGCAGCAACTCTCTCATAGGGAAAACAGGAAGGTTGAGCCGAATGATCCTGTGTATGGAGGAGTTGGGAGAGATAGCCGAACACTCATTTAGCCAAAAGCTATCTAATATGTATGGCCAGCTTACACTATACAATTGGGAATTTGCTGTAGTCTTTACAGTAAGTGTTCAAATTCCAAGCAGTGCCCCCATAGGAGATATTGAGTATTACACGATAATCAATGATCTAACCATGTAATGCATTGATATGCCGGGTCCTACAGAGCACATGACACACTTTGGAACCACTTTCGCTTGTAGTTAATGGAGGAATCTGTATTTTTAAATCCTTAAAGCATTATGTAAATCAAAGGCATCTAGCGCTTGTTATCGGAAGCAATAGTAATGGTGGTTATACAGCTCCTAAAAGCTGTAATTATGCTTAGTGCATTGTATCAGTCTCTGTGCATTTGTTTGATTTGATATTTTATTCTCTTCTTTTATAGCAAAGGAGTGCTATTTGTAAAGGAATATGTGAACTCAAGAGAGAGCATGAAATCTCCAACCGCCTCCGGGTAAAACATTAAGTGTAACTGCTATGTGATACTGTGAGATCTATATGCATATGTTACATATCTATGAAATAATATCTTTCTATATCTGTATATAAATATATATATACATATATATATATATATATATATATATATACAGTACAGACCAAAAGTTTGGACACGCCTTCTCATTTAAAGATTTTTCTGTATTTTCATGACTATGAAAATTGTACATTCACACTGAAGGCATCAAAACTATGAATTAACACATGTGGAATTATATACTTAACAAAAAAGTGTGAAACAACTGAAAATATGTCTTATATTCTAGGTTCTTCAAAGTAGCCACCTTTTGCTTTGATGACTGCTTTGCACACTCTTGGCATTCTCTTGATGGGCTTCAAGAGGTAGTCACCGGAAATGGTCTTCCAACAATCTTGAAGGAGTTCCCAGAGATGCTTAGCACTTGTTGGCCCTTTTGCCTTCACTCTGCGGTCCAGCTCACCCCAAACCATCTCGATTGGGTTCAGGTCTGGTGACTGTGGAGGCCAGGTCATCTGGTGTAGCACCCCATCACTCTAATTCTTGGTCAAATAGCCCTTGCACACCCTGGAGGTGTGTTTGAGGTCATTGTCCTGTTGAAAAATAAATGATGGTCCAACTAAACGCAAACCGGATGGAATAGCATGCCGCTGCAAGATGCTGTGGTAGCCATGCTGGTTCAGTATGCCTTCAATTTTGAATAAATCCCCAAAAGTGTCACCAGCAAAGCACCCCTACACCATCACACCTCCTCCTCCATGCTTCACGGTGGGAACCAGGCATGTAGAGTCCATCCGTTCACCTTTTCTGCGTCGGACAAAGACACGGTGGTTGGAACCAAAGATCTCAAATTTGGACTCATCAGACCAAAGCACAGATTTCCACTGGTCTAATGTCCATTCCTTGTGTTCTTTAGCCCAAACAAGACTCTTCTGCTTGTTGCCTGTCCTTAGCAGTGGTTTCCTAGCAGCTATTTTACCATGAAGGCCTGCTGCACAAAGTCTCCTCTTAACAGTTGTTGAAGAGATGTGTCTGCTGCTTGAACTCTGTGTGGCATTGACCTGGTCTCTAATCTGAGCTGCTGTTAACCTGCGATTTCTGAGGCTGGTGACTTGGATAAACTTATCCTCAGAAGCAGAGGTGACTCTTGGTCTTCCTTTCCTGGGGCGGTCGTCATGTGAGCCAATTTCTATGTAGCACTTGATGGTTTTTGCAACTGCACTTGGGGACACTTTCAATGTTTTCCCAATTTTTCACACTGACTGACCTTAATTTCTTAAAGTAATGATGGCCACTCGTTTTTCTTTACTTAGCTGCTTTTTTCTTGCCATAATACAAATTCTAACAGTCTATTCAGTAGGACTATCAGCTGTGTATCCACCCGACTTCTGCACAACACAACTGATGGTCCCAACCCCATTTATAAGGCAAGAAATCCCACTTATTAAACCTGACAGGGCACACCTGTGAAGTGAAAACCATTTCCGGTGACTACCTCATGAAGCTCATCAAGAGAATGCCAAGAGTGTGCAAAGCAGTCATCAAAGCAAAAGGTGGCTACTTTGAAGAACCTAGAATATAAGACATATTTTCAGTTGTTTCACACTTTTTTGTTAAGTATATAATTCCACATGTGTTAATTCATAGTTTTGATGCCTTCAGTGTGAATGTACAATTTTCATAGTCATGAAAATACAGAAAAATCTTTAAATGAGAAGGTGTGTCCAAACTTTTGGTCTGTACTGTATATATATATATACATATATATATATATACACTGCTCAAAAAAATAAAGGGAACACTTAAACAATAGAATATAACTGCAAGTAAATCAAACTTCTGTGAAATCAAACTGTCCACTTAGGAAGCAACACTGATTGACAATCAATTTCACATGATGTTGTGCAAATGGAACAGACAATAGATGGAAATTATTGGCAATTATCAAGACACCCTCAATAAAGGAGTGGTTCTGCAGGTGGGGTCCACAGACCACATGTCAGTACCAATGCTTTCTGGCTGATGTTTTGGTCACTTTTGAATGTTGGTTGTGCTTTCACGCTCGTGGTAGCATGAGACAGACTCTACAACCCACAGAAGTTGCTCAGGTAGTGCAGCTCATCCAGGATGGCACATCAATGCTAGCTGTGGCAAGGTTTGCTGTGTCTGTCAATGTAGTGTCCAGAGGCTGGAGGCGCTACCAGGAAACAGGCCAGCACACCAGGAGACGTGGAGGGGGCCATAGGAGGGCAACAACCCAGCAGCAGGACCGCTACCTCCACCTTTGTGCAAGGAGGAACAGGAGGAGCACTGCCAGAGCCCTGCAAAATGACCTCCGGCAGGCCACAAATGTGCATGTGTCTGCACAAACGGTTAGAAACCGACTCCATGAGGGTGGTATGAGGGCCCGACGTCCACAGATGGGGGTTGTGCTCACAGCCCAACACCGTGCAGGACGCTTGGCATTTGCCACAGAACATCAGGATTGGCAAAGTCACCACTGGCGCCCTGTGCTCTTCACAGATGAAAGCAGGTTCACACTGAGCACATGTGACAGACTTGACAGAGTCTGGAGACGCCATGGAGAGCGATCTGCTGCCTGCAACATCCTTCAGCATGACCGGTTTGGCATTGGGTCAGTAATGGTGTGGGGTGGCATTTCTTTGGAGTGCCGCACAGCCCTCCATGTGCTCGCCAGAGGTAGCCTGACTGCCATTAGGTACCGAGATGAGATCCTCAGACCCCTTGTGAGATCATATGCTGGTGCAGTTGGCCCTGGGTTCCTCCTAATGCAGGACAATGCCAGACCTCATGTGGCTGGAGTGTGTCAGCAGTTCCTGCAAGATGAAGGCATTGAAGCTATGGACTGGCCTGCCCGTTCCCCAGACCTGAATCCGATTGAGCACATCTGGGACATCATGTCTCGCTCCATCCACCAATGTCACGTTGCACCACAGACTGTCCAGGAGTTGGCGGATGCTTTAGTCCAGGTCTGGGAGGAGATCCCACAGGAGACCTTCCGCAACCTCATCAGGAGCATGCCCAGGCGTTATAGGGAGGTCATACAGGCACGTGGAGGCCACACACAATACTGAGCGTCATTTTGACTTGTTTTAAGGACATTAAATCAAAGTTGGATCAGCCTGTAGTGTGTTTTTCCACTTTAATTTTGCAGGTGACTCCAAATCCAGGCCTCCATTGGTTAATATATTTGATTTCCATTGATGATTTTTGTGTGATTTTGTTGTCAACACATTCAACTTTGTACAGAACAATGTATTCAATGAGAATATTTCATTCATTCAGATCTAGGATGTGTTATTTGAGTGTTCCCTTTATTTTTTTGAGCAGTGTATATATATATATATATATATACAGACATATATACAGACATATATACATAAATACACATTTCTAGCCTGGTCTTAAGGGATTGTAAGGTGCCCGAGTAGGGTTCCAATCCATGAATAATAATAATAGTAAATCTCTGCACTTAGTATGATGCATGGCAATAGATGTGAAATTTATTTACAATTAAACCAGTCCGGACAAACAGCGAAAGATATTTTGGTCCAATCCAGACCTTCATCAGATAGGAAAATTGTACGAAAAAGCAAGAACAATATTGTTATCCATCTTGAAAATAAATTAATATTATACAGTTAAATGTACAAAATAATAATAAACAACAACTGATGGATCAAAAGGTGATCAGCACGGACCGCTGAAGGTTTGTGTTAATCTATGAAGTGTAACGGAGTGGTGGAAATAAAGAGCCGTACAGTGCAAAGAAAAATAAAATGATCAATCTGGTATCCAATCATGTATATCCCAATTGTGGACCAGAATAGGAAAGGAGAGAGATATATAAAAGGTAAAAAGAAAATGGTAGAATGACTGTTAGGGGCGCAAAATGTGAAAGACTTGTATGACTGGAATAGTGTGATAAATGTTAAATGGCTTGTTTTCCTCAATAACACATTCTAAAGGTCTCCAAGCAGTAGGGGATCTTTTTAATCAGACCCATCTCGCCGATGATGCCAAGAATATGTGCATGGACTTTCTATTCCAAGATACTTTTTATTTGCAAATACAGGGTACAGCTATGGGGTCCAATGTGGCCCCTCCATATGTTATCAATTACATGTCATCTTACGAGGAACGGTTTGTCTAAACGAACCATTACATTTTCACTTTGCTATAATATGGAAACTATATAGACAATATCTTTTGCGTCTGGGTCGGTCCAGCTGACATCCTTTTATCCTTTCATGCCCACCTCAAGAGCATCTTACCGGAGTTGCAGTTCACTCTTGATAAGTTTCCTTGACACCATGATCCTTAGAAACACACATGGTTCATTATCATTTTATTTTTCTTTGCACTGTACGGCTCTTTATTTCTACCACTCCATTACACTTCATAGATTAACACAAACCTTCAGCAGTTCATGCTGATCACCTCTTGATCTGTCAGTTGTTGTTTATTATTATTTTGTACATTTAATTGTATATTATTAATGTATATAAGATGTATAACAATATTGTTCTTGCTTTTTTGTACAATTGTCTTATACAGCAATTATCTGATGAAGGTCTGTATTGGACCGAAACATCATTAGCTGTTTCTCCGGACAGGTTAAATTGTAAATAAATTTCACAATGATTGCCATGCGGCATCCTACTGAGTGCTGAGTTTTACTATTCCAATATATGTATGATCCCTGGCATTGCTACCCATCTTCAAAACAAAGCGGCCTGTAACTCAGCCCTATACAATTAGGTGAGGTTGAGCGGAAATACCAAGCACTGCTGTATACCTACCAGTGCCCGCGTCCTTGAGTAGGGATCTGCTGATCCAGGTGGGGTACAGAGTATAGACCCCCACAAATCACACATTGATGGGGGACTACACATTAAAGTTTTTTGGTTGACCCCTATTCCTCCAGACTCCCCCATACACCTGCATGCTCAATTTATTTGGATGTGCATGTGTTCACATCCAGACACCTCCACTGGGCAAATGTCAACCAAATATCCAATAGAATTTCAGCTGGTCCCATCTGAACCAGCAGGCTCGCAGACCTTAGTCTAATGTGTATGGTCACTTTTAGAATAAGTCATCAATGTATATTTAGAGAAAATGCCTTTAAAGAGGACTTGTTACTTGTCATAATTTTTTTTTTCACCTCGTGTAAATGTCGCAGTTTTGCTTAATCAAGCTTTGTGGGTTTTTTTGCTCCTGCAAATCTCCATTCCTGAGATAAGGCCTCCTCTTCCCTGTGGGTAAATCTAGTCTTGTTAGTCAAGTGGGCGTTGTCCCAAGCTCCACCCTAGAGGAGTCTTATTGCAGGGGTACGCCCACTTGGGTAACAAGACTAGATTTATGTACAGGGAAGAAGGGGTCATATCTCAGGAATGGAGAGGCGCAGGAACAAAACAAAAACCTCGGTGGATCCAGGAGAACAGCGGCATTTTTACCCAGTAAAAACAAACAAACATATTCATGGTGAATTACAGGAACTCTTTAAGTCATGAAGGGTCAGATATGCTGCATAAGACTAGTAGTAATGATACATCTTTTTCTCTGACAGAAGCTTCCCAGATTACTCAGATGATAGGGAGAATGTGTCCTACAGCAGCAGCTCCAGTTACCTGTACAGCAGCCCACCAGAGAGGTAAGATATGGGGGCATACATCGCCTGATCTTTACCTACCCTGATACATTTGTTTTTCAGGGAGGGTGTACTTTATTCTTCTGTGAGGTGACATCAGTTCTTTCTATATAAATTAGGATATATAATGTATTATATTATTGATTACATTTCACATAAAACGATATATTCTTTATGGGATATTATCCTAATGTCACAAGGTTAGCTGAACTCATCTGAGATATATACATGTAAGTGTAATATGTGCTGTCTCTTTATGACCCAGATTTTAGATTTCTGCACTTAAATATTAATGTGTCAGTCAAACTAAGCAAAAAAACATCAGAAAGTGAAATGTCAGCGTTGTCTCTCTGTGTGATCCGCCGCAGATATCAAGGGACGTTTTCCCTTTGATGGATGTAGTTAGGATCAGTCGATTCACTGTTGAAGTTAAAACGGCAAATAAACTGGAAATGTAATTGGGTTTGGAGTTTTAGAGATTTTTTTCACTTCCCTATAGTATTTGTTTGCTGAGATCCCCTGTTGTGCAGGGTTTATTCTCCCACCAGCTCCATCCAGACTTAGCTGTAATGTTTTACAAAGGTAACAAACCTATTCTATGGGTTTTAGTATGTTCATTGCGTATTTGCTACAGATTTTGTTGTGGAAAGTTCGGCCCCTCTCCTAATCTTCTGAAACTATTCTGTTTGGATGAATGGAACCAATTTTGAGTTGCAGAAATTTGCACATGATCAGCACCAAATATGCAACGTATGAACTTATCCTAAAGGTTAATGCACATGATGCTTATTTTCCACTGCATATCGATTTGTCTGTATATTTCAATTCCACAGTCTTCCTACAGCTTGCATAAGGTAAAGTCTGTAACAACATGTAACATGCTGTATGTGGATTTTGGCACAGATTTTCACCTATGCATTGCAAAGTATGAAGTCCGCATTGAATTCTGCACACAAAAAAAAAATGACGTTCTACAGATTTTAAAATCTGCACCGCGGGTTAGTTTACTCGTGGAAAGTTTCTACAAACTTGTAGATGAGATTTTCAGGATCACACCTACTTAGATAATGCTGTATTAGGGCTTGATCACATGTTGCATTTTTGCAGCATTTTTATAGCATTTTACCGTACCAGTAAACTGAATGCCATTTCTGAAATCTCATGATTATTTTTTCCTTGCAGATTTGAATCATCAAAGCGTTTTGTTTGTTTCTCAAATCTGCAGAATGTAAATTTTTTCAGCAGTTTTGCAATGTTTTTCACCCGTTCAAATGAAGGAATTAAAAAAAATCGAAGTGTGGTAATCCTTTCATGTTCACGAAGAGCAAGGGATGTCAAACTCAAACATACGGAGGGCCAAAATGAAAAATTTGGACAAAGTCACAGGCCAACCAGTATACAGAATAATGGGCCCCACATAGTCCTCCATACAGAATAATGGGCCCACATAGTCCTCCATACAGAATAATGGGCCCACATAGTCTTCCATACAGTATAATGTGCCCCACATAGTCCTCCATACAGAATAATGGGCCCCGCATAGTCCTCCATACAGTATAATCACCCCACAAAGTCCTCTATACAGTATAATGGGCCCCACATAGTCCTCCATACAGAATAATGGGCCCACATAGTCCTCCATACAGAATAATGGGCCCACATAGTCCTCCATACAGAATAATGTGCCCCACATAGTCCTCCATACAGAATAATGGGCCCCGCATAGTCCTCCATGCAGTATAATGGCCCCACATAATGCTCTATACAGTATAATGGGCCCCACATAGTCCTCCATACAGTATAATAGGCCCCTCAAAGTCCTCCATACAGTATAATAGGCCCCACAAAGTCCTCCATACAGTATAATGGGCCCCACATAGTCCTCCATACAGAATAATGGGCCCCACAAAGTCCTCCATACAATATAATGGGCCCCACATAGTCCTCCATACAGAATAATGGGCCCCACATAGTCCTCCATACAGTATAATGAGCCTTACATAGTCCTCCATACATCATAATGGGCACCACATGGCCCTCCATACAGAATAATGGCCCCACATAGTCCTTCATACAGAATTGTGGGCTACCACATAGTCCTCCATACAGAATAATGGGCCCCATATAGTCCTCCATACAGTATAGTAGGCCCCACATAGTCCTCCATACAGAATAATGGGCCCCACATAGTCCTCTATACAGTATAATGACCCCACATAGTCCTCCATACAGTATAATGGGTCCCACATAGTCCTTCATACAGTATAATGGGCCCCACATAGTCATCCATACAGTATAATGGGCCACACATAGTCCTCCATACAGAATAATGGGCCCCACATAGTCCTCCATACAGTATAATGGGCCCCACATAGTCCTCCATACAGAATAATGGGCCCAATATAGTCCTCCATACAGAATAATGGGCCCCACATAGTCCTCCATACAGTATATTGGGCCCCACATAGTCCTCCATACAGTATATTGGGCCCCACATAGTCCTCCATACAGTATATTGGGCCCCACATAGTCCTCCATACAGTATAATGGGCCCCACATAGTCCTCCATACAGAATAATGGGCCTCACATAGTTCTCCATACAGTATAATGGGCCCCACATAGTCCTTTATACAGAATAATGGGCCCCACATAGTCTTTCATACAGAATAATGGGCCCACATAGTTCTCCATACAGAATAATGGCCCCACATAGTCCTCCATACAGTATAATGGGCCCCACATAGTCCTTCATACAGAATAATGGAGCGCACATAGTCCTCCATACAAAATAATGGCCCCCACATAGTCCTCCATACAGAATAATGGCCCCACATAGTCCTCCATACAGTATAATGGGCCCCACATAGTCCTCCATACAGTATAATGGGCCCCACATAGTCCTCCATGCAGTATAATGGGGCTCACATAGGGGTGGTTGTTATGGTGTTGCGGGCCAGAAAAAAACACTCTGCATGCCAGATTTGGCCCACGGGCTGGAGTTTGACATGTATGATGTAGAGGGTAATGTGTTATCTCCACCATGCCTATCAAGGACGGAGCTGATGGATTTCATAGTTCACAATTGGTGCATTGTGAGAGAGGCTTAAAGAGGTTGTTCACTACTTTTGCATTGATGGCCTTTCCTTAGAATAGGTTATCAATGTCTGATTGGCCGGGGTCCGACACCTGGCACCCCCGCCAATCAGCTGTTATCGGTGGCGGCCCCCGGCCGGAAGTACTTTCTTGCGGAGCTGCTCCGTCTACTTGTAGTGGCTGTCGCAGGCTACTACACATCCACCTCCTATTGATTTGAATAGGAGGGGGATGTGTAGTACCAAGCCCCGGCCACTCTCAGAAAACGCCCAGTTCCGCAAGTATGGACACCGCTGACATCGATAACAGCTGATCAGTGGGACTGCCGGGTGTCAGACCCTGGCCGATCATACATTGATGACCTAACCTAAGGATAGGCCAACAATGTAAAAGTTGTGGACAACCTCTTTAAAGGGGTGATCTATGATGAGCTATCAGAGTCTGGGGCCCATATACTGTTTGTATACAGGGGTCCTCTGCTGTCTGTGCCCACCACTGACACAGGTCATCCTGCCTTCATCACTCTTGCTCTTTACTGATCACTGACAACCTGGTGGAGGAGAGTGGACTGTAGTTGTCACTTCCATAGTGACTAGTAGCTATGAGCGGAGATTTTGTTATATATTTTTTTCCATTTTTCCGTTCTTACAGGTTCAGGATCAGTCGTTCTCTTGATTACTTACTTGCTTTATCACATTTGTTTCCAGATCTGGTGAAGGTCCCTGCACTTACTGCGGTCGGGAAATTAAAGACTGTCCCAAAATCATTCTAGAGCACCTTAATATCCACTGCCATGAATATTGCTTCAAGGTAATGACACTTTTATATCATTCCTATCAGCTTTTTAACTCAGAAAAATGGCTGCACGGATTCAATATATCCAACAGTTCAATCAATGTAAAAAGTGAATGGTGAACACGGAAAAATATTTTTTAGTCTACGTTAAAAAAATTCTGTGCTCACTAAATCTCTCAATAAATAAGGATAAGAGCAGCATTTTTCTGATACTGATTTCAAAACCACCTGCATGAACCCAGAGTAAAAACTTACCATTGTGGTTGTCAGCTGCCACCACTGGAGGGAGCTGTGGAGCCTATGGAATACTGTGTTATTGAGTTCCGCAGGTATACAGTAGATATACTGTATATGGCACTCAGAGTTCTGTACCATGGAAATTGTGCTCTGACTTCAGAAAATATATCTACCATATTTATAAATTATTCAGCAGAAAATTTTGGACCTAAATATTACTTAGTAGTTCAAGGCGGAGATTTAATGCACCTTCTTGAAGGCAAGCGATTCTACCACTGCCTATCCTAACACAAATGTTGCACCCTAAAAGATAGGAATTCAGTTCAACATACTGGACAAGTGCCGGCTGTGCCTTACAACTGGCACCTGCTGCTAACAGCATCATCTGAAGCCAGCTCCATTTGCTGCTGTTTAACTATATAAGTGCCGGTGTCAATCTCTGGCAGCAGCATTTAAATGGTGTAATTTGTAGAAAGCTGGAACTATTGCTCCAGGGCCTATTAGCTCCTCGCAACGCAATTGGAGGGAGCTGATGGTTTGCAGTGGTACCTAGCCGGGGGCCAACTAAAGGCTCCCATCATGGTGCCCTGGGCTGGATTTCATAGATCAGTAATTTCCCTGTATACTGCAATACCGTAGTGTTGCACTGTATAATACAAGTGATCAAACAAATCAAGTTCCCTAGGGGGACTACAAAATAAAGTCAAAATGTATAAAAATAATAATAAATAATAATAATACAAATATAAATAGGTATAAATTACCCTACTTTTTCCCAATTCCAGAATTAAGGAATGTAATAGATGAACATATTTGGCTTCACAGCGTCCATAAAAAAAAGGTCTGATCTATGAAAGTATAAAATTATTTAACCTGTACGTTAAACACAAAAATCCAAGCAGCTTTAGGAGCAGATGAATGTGCCATTACACACTCAGACATTGTGTCACCGCTTTGCTTTGCAGTGTGGGATTTGCCACAAGCCTATGGGAGATTTGATTGACAGCCTGTTCATTCATCGTGACGTGGTTCACTGCGAGGGTTGTTACGAGAAGCTCTTCTAGTAAGTAATATATATATATATTATTATTCAATAACATGAAAGGAAAATGCAAATGTGAAAAAAAATAATTGCTCGCTGCCGCTGTTTTCAAGCCTCCAAGCAGGGGATATATATTATTATTATTTCCACTTACTACTTTGGCTTCTATAAAGCAATTTAAAGATCACTTTTAAAGAAGACCTGTCAATTGTAGTATATCTGTAAATGTAATACCTGGTGTAAATACCCCAAATCCGGAGTTGTTTATCTTTTGTGCCTTTGCCTCTCCGTCCCTGAGATATGGCCTCTTTTTCCCTTTATGTCATTCTTCACTTTTTATACAAGTGGGTGTCGTCATCAAGAGGTCTCCCATAGAGGAGAGCGGAGGACCACACCCACTTGGCTAACAATACTAGATTTATATATATTCGGAAAGCAGAATGGCAGGAACAAAAAAAAAACAAACGCTGGATTGAGGAGAATTTACACGAAGGAAAAAAAAAATATATAGATATTTAAGGGAAATGTCCGATTTAGAAGCTGGGAGAAGTCTAGGAGGGTGGGATGAACGGCTGCGCTGCCTCAGAGGTGATAGTCAGGGAGGTAAATATGGATAAAGAAAAAGTTTAGCAAAAAATGCATAGGGTTATGAGATTTGGCACTCAACAAGTGGCTTCCTCAGGCCTCTTCACCTCTTTAAAGGGGTTATCCAGGACTTTTTTTCATTTTCTTACTATGGGACTAAAACTAAAACCTTTTGTGCCCGGCTCTGATCTCTGCTGCCACATAGTGGTCACAGACTGCTCCTGCTGACGATTCACCGGCTTCCGCTGACGTGACATCGACAGAGCAGCGACTTCTCTTCCGCTCTGCTCTGTTCATGGAGCGTGACTGCTGACGACATGCTGATTGACCGCTGGCTGCCCGCTGCCTAACTGCGGGGAGCCCACTTTCAATCAGCATGACATTGACAGTCACGCCACATCGACAGAGCAGAGCGGAAGAGGAAGAGCTGCCCTGTTGTCATGGAACAGATGAATCACCGGCAGTCAGTGATTGATCTGAGGATAGCGCAGGCAGATAGTTACCTCTGTTAGGAATTACCTGCCTGTTGGATATTAGGCCCAGAGTAAAAAAAAAGAATTGTCCTGGATAGCCTCTTATTTGTAGACTTTATATTTTTTTGCAAAAACAAAGGCACTGATAAAAATGTATATTAGATGAGACAACCCCTTTATAAGAGTATTTCAGCCCTCCGGTCTAAAGAAATCTATTTGCCTCATTACATAACAGCATCCAGAACCAGAAGGAAAGTGTTCATACAATGGCTTCTATAGGGAACATCCAGTCCCTGAGTATTAAACATTAGAGACGACGTTGGAACAACATGTGAGGGAAAACTGATGAAAGCAGCAGATAGCGGGCAGCCATGCAGACAAATCGGGAAGTGACGGTGGATTCACAGCCGAAGAGATGCAGCGGAGCGCGGCCAAATAGCCTGAATTATTCATGGCGGGCTGCAAAGCAAAGCGCGGCAATCAGCTGGAATTAAGGGCAGGATAGATTCATAGGGATCCAATCAATAAACAGAGATAATAGATACAACAGACAGATAATTGATATTAGATAATAAATACAATAGACTGATAATTGATATTAGATAATAGATACAACAGACGGATAATTGATATTAGATAATAGATACGGTAGATGGATAATTGATATTAGATAATAGATACAATAGACGGATAATTGATATTAGATTATAGATACAATAGACGGATAATTGATATTAGATAATAGATACGGTAGACAGATAATTGATATTAGATAATAGATAGAATAGACGGATAATTGATATTAGATTATAGATACAATAGACGGATAATTGATATTAGATTATAGATATGGTAGACAGATAATTGATATTAGATTATAGATACAATAGACGGATAATTGATATTAGATTATAGATACAATAGACAGATAATTGATATTAGATAATAGATACGGTAGACGGATAATTGATATTAGATAATAGATATGGTAGACAGATAATTGATATTAGATAATAGATAGAATAGACGGATAATTGATATTAGATTATAGATACAATAGACGGATAATTGATATTAGATAATAGATACGGTAGACGGATAATTGATATTAGATTATAGATACAATAGACGGATAATTGATATTAGATTATAGATACAATAGACAGATAATTGATATTAGATTATAGATATAATAGACGGATAATTGATATTAGATTATAGATACAATAGACAGATAATTGATATTAGATTATAGATACAATAGACGGATAATTGATATTAGATTATAGATACAATAGACGGATAATTGATATTAGATTATAGATACAATAGACGGATAATTGATATTAGATTATAGATACAATAGACGGATAATTGATATTAGATTATAGATACAATAGACGGATAATTGATATTAGATGATAGATACAATAGACGGATAATTGATATTAGATTATAGATACAATAGACGGATAATTGATATTAGATTATAGATACAATAGACGGATAATTGATATTAGATTATAGATACAATAGACGGATAATTGATATTAGATTATAGATACAATAGACGGATAATTGATATTAGATGATAGATACAATAGACGGATAATTGATATTAGATTATAGATACAATAGACGGATAATTGATATTAGATTATAGATACAATAGACGGATAATTGATATTAGATTATAGATACAATAGACGGATAATTGATATTAGATTATAGATACAATAGACAGATAATTGATATTAGATTATAGATACAATAGACGGATAATTGATATTAGATTATAGATACAATAGACGGATAATTGATATTAGATTATAGATATGGTAGACGGATAATTGATATTAGATTATAGATACAATAGACGGATAATTGATATTAGATGATAGATACAATAGACGGATAATTGATATTAGATGATAGATACAATAGACGGATAATTGATATTAGATTATAGATACAATAGACGGATAATTGATATTAGATTATAGATACAATAGACGGATAATTGATATTAGATTATAGATACAATAGACGGATAATTGATATTAGATTATAGATACAATAGACGGATAATTGATATTAGATGATAGATACAATAGACGGATAATTGATATTAGATTATAGATACAATAGACGGATAATTGATATTAGATTATAGATACAATAGACGGATAATTGATATTAGATTATAGATACAATAGACGGATAATTGATATTAGATTATAGATACAATAGACGGATAATTGATATTAGATTATAGATACAATAGACGGATAATTGATATTAGATTATAGATATGGTAGACGGATAATTGATATTAGATTATAGATACAATAGACGGATAATTGATATTAGATGATAGATACAATAGACGGATAATTGATATTAGATGATAGATACAATAGACGGATAATTGATATTAGATTATAGATACAATAGACGGATAATTGATATTAGATTATAGATACAATAGACGGATAATTGATATTAGATTATAGATACAATAGACGGATAATTGATATTAGATTATAGATACAATAGACGGATAATTGATATTAGATGATAGATACAATAGACGGATAATTGATATTAGATTATAGATACAATAGACGGATAATTGATATTAGATTATAGATACAATAGACGGATAATTGATATTAGATTATAGATACAATAGACGGATAATTGATATTAGATTATAGATACAATAGACAGATAATTGATATTAGATTATAGATACAATAGACGGATAATTGATATTAGATTATAGATACAATAGACGGATAATTGATATTAGATTATAGATACAATAGACAGATAATTGATATTAGATTATAGATACAATAGACGGATAATTGATATTAGATTATAGATACAATAGACGGATAATTGATATTAGATTATAGATATGGTAGACGGATAATTGATATTAGATTATAGATACAATAGACGGATAATTGATATTAGATGATAGATACAATAGACGGATAATTGATATTAGATGATAGATACAATAGACGGATAATTGATATTAGATTATAGATACAATAGACGGATAATTGATATTAGATTATAGATACAATAGACGGATAATTGATATTAGATTATAGATACAATAGACGGATAATTGATATTAGATTATAGATACAATAGACGGATAATTGATATTAGATGATAGATACAATAGACGGATAATTGATATTAGATTATAGATACAATAGACGGATAATTGATATTAGATTATAGATACAATAGACGGATAATTGATATTAGATTATAGATACAATAGACGGATAATTGATATTAGATTATAGATACAATAGACAGATAATTGATATTAGATTATAGATACAATAGACGGATAATTGATATTAGATTATAGATACAATAGACGGATAATTGATATTAGATTATAGATATGGTAGACGGATAATTGATATTAGATTATAGATACAATAGACAGATAATTGATATTAGATTATAGATACAATAGACAGATAATTGATATTAGATTATAGATACAATAGACGGATAATTGATATTAGATTATAGATACAATAGACAGATAATTGATATTAGATTATAGATACAATAGACGGATAATTGATATTAGATTATAGATACAATAGACGGATAATTGATATTAGATTATAGATACAATAGACAGATAATTGATATTAGATTATAGATACAATAGAAGAATAATTGATATTAGATTATAGATACAATAGATGGATAATTGATATTAGATTATAGATACAATAGACGGATAATTGATATTAGATTATAGATACAATAGACAGATAATTGATATTAGATTATAGATACAATAGAAGAATAATTGATATTAGATTATAGATACAATAGATGGATAATTGATATTAGATTATAGATACAATAGACAGATAATTGATATTAGATTATAGATACAATAGACGGATAATTGATATTAGATTATAGATACAATAGACGGATAATTGATATTAGATTATAGATATGGTAGACGGATAATTGATATTAGATTATAGATACAATAGACGGATAATTGATATTAGATTATAGATATGGTAGACGGATAATTGATATTAGATTATAGATACAATAGACGCATAATTGATATTAGATTATAGATACAATAGACAGATAATTGATATTAGATTATAGATACAATAGACGGATAATTGATATTAGATTATAGATACAATAGACAGATAATTGATATTAGATTATAGATACAATAGACGGATAATTGATATTAGATTATAGATATGGTAGACAGATAATTGATATTAGATTATAGATACAATAGACGGATAATTGATATTAGATAATAGATACAATAGACGGATAATTGATATTAGATTATAGATACAATAGACGGATAATTGATATTAGATTATAGATACAATAGACGGATAATTGATATTAGATAATAGATACAATAGACGGATAATTGATATTAGATTATAGATACAATAGACGGATAATTGATATTAGATTATAGATACAATAGACAGATAATTGATATTAGATTATAGATACAATAGATGGATAATTGATATTAGATTATAGATACAATAGACGGATAATTGATATTAGATTATAGATACAATAGACAGATAATTGATATTAGATTATAGATATGGTAGACGGATAATTGATATTAGATTATAGATACAATAGATGGATAATTGATATTAGATTATAGATATGGTAGACGGATAATTGATATTAGATTATAGATACAATAGACGGATAATTGATATTAGATTATAGATATGGTAGACGGATAATTGATATTAGATTATAGATACAATAGACGGATAATTGATATTAGATTATAGATATGGTAGACGCATAATTGATATTAGATTATAGATACAATAGACAGATAATTGATATTAGATTATAGATACAATAGACGGATAATTGATATTAGATTATAGATACAATAGACGGATAATTGATATTAGATTATAGATATGGTAGACAGATAATTGATATTAGATTATAGATACAATAGACGGATAATTGATATTAGATAATAGATACAATAGACGGATAATTGATATTAGATTATAGATACAATAGACGGATAATTGATATTAGATTATAGATACAATAGACGGATAATTGATATTAGATAATAGATACAATAGACGGATAATTGATATTAGATTATAGATACAATAGACGGATAATTGATATTAGATTATAGATACAATAGACGGATAATTGATATTAGATTATAGATACAATAGACGGATAATTGATATTAGATTATAGATACAATAGACGGATAATTGATATTAGATTATAGATATGGTAGACAGATAATTGATATTAGATTATAGATACAATAGACGGATAATTGATATTAGATAATAGATACGGTAGACAGATAATTGATATTAGATGGATAATAGATTTGGGAGAGATTGATATTACAGATAGATAATAGCTGATAAGTTTGAGATAAGTGAGACAGAGAAGTCCCGGTGTGTAATCCGCTGAAAATGTTTCTCTGTGACCACATCCCCTTTACGGCTCATTATCCGTCCCTTATGTGTGCGTTATTGGTCTCATCATGGAGCACCTTGGCACCACAGAACCTTCTGGACTTTCTCCTTTCTGGAACGTTTTGCTGGTTCCAACTTTTCATGGAGTCCAAGAAGTTGTTCCTTTTTCCAGGATATTCTGGGAACGTTGTCACGTACGATATATATCATTATCAGTGATCAGACCCAGCTCCTTCACATTGATTTATTCTTTCTGTTTTAGGTTTAGAGAAAGAAGACTTTGCGGTCCACGGCAAGATTTACTAAAGCTACATCTACCTTTTTTTTTTGGTTAGAGATGACCTGATCGCTACTTATAAAGTATTTTACTATTTCTACTTATAATCTCCAAGGTATAAATGATCCGCTCGGGGTAACTCTACCCTTTTCTTCTGCGTCATGTCAGGTCTTTATAACTCTATTGGTGATTCATAGAAATCGTCCAATCATGTATGTAGGACAAATAAGTCAAAATAATTCAATATGTCAGATACAAGTGAGAGGACCACGCCGGTGAGGTCTATGACCTTGGACCACCACTGACACTCAAAATGGAAACCTCTATGGCATGGCCATTGAAATGATGTCTCTGCGCAGTGCCAAAGGGGATCACATGCATCTTCGACATGTTAGATTATTACGATTGGATTTCCCCCCTTTAAAATAAGCATTTGCAATATTCATCTGTAAAGTCTGATTTCCATCTAACCCTTCTGCTCCATTGCTCTCACTGCCTAATTATATCATAAAACAATTATATAACTGCAGACCTTATAACATTATCACCGGAGATAATAACCCAATATAGTTCTCTGGGTTCCAGACACAGAGAGTTGCCTGCGGCACTACAGAATCACAGGGACTCGGTATGCCACCACGTTGAGTTTCCATTCTTCTAGAAGAGAATACTTCCATACTTAGTCTTGACATCTGTCGCCCTCCCCTAAAAAAAAAAGAGTTGATCTAACCACTTTTGGGCAGGGTTTACGTACCCACTCCAGCTTTGCCAAATTATTGAAAGTTAAGTATAGTCCTGGCAAAATTGGACTTTTGGCAGCAAAAATAAAAAGGTATCAAATGAACACATGGCGATTTTTTTTTCTCTGTATGCTTGCACATTACATTGACGGCCCACAGAGGTACAGTAAAGCCCTGAAAAAAAAACAAAAAAAAAAATTATGGGTTCATGGTGCTGTAATAGGAGGTATAAACTTCAATGTCATATATAAAATCAAGATCTATATGTATTTTACTTGGACAATATGACCTTAATTTACCATCTAAAGGTGATATTCCTGGTAGGATTTTAGAGAATAGGGACCTTGGGGGATAAACCGGCCTCGTTGGTCAGAGCAATCGGTCACGATTTAGAAAATTAAAGTGGAACTTGGATTGATTGACAGGAGATAACAAGGTCTGATTTTTTTTTTGTTGTTTATTTTTTTTTGTATTTTACTGATCCAGTCCTTTTTTGATTTAGTATAAGGAATATAACATTTATTTCATCCATCCAAGCAAACTAAGGGTTGGTAGAAAGTAATAATTGCTTCACATCTTGTTATGTTCACGTAGACATATTTGGGTTCATGGTATACAGTCTATTATAATGAAGCAGGTGGGAATTGGATACAGGAGCAGAGTCTATACAAGTATGGATGAGATACTCATGGAGGATGTCGGTGTATGTTATGACAAACAATAAAGTATTACTTTAAACTGTATTGTTTCCATTATATTGTTTTACACGGCACACGTTGGATGGGGGGAAAAAATATCACACCAAAGCGATGCTACATGTGACAACCAGCATGTTGCTGCAATCATGACATACAAGTCTCAAGGAATCCAAATCTGCTGGACGTCTTGAGACTTGCAGGTCACGGAAACAATGGCCGCACAGTGTGTGTTGCTGTCAAAGTCGTCCTGTCGTGTCATCCTAATAGGCCAAAGCAGGAAAAGATGGCCGCCAATGGTTTTTGAAATTCAGGAAACATTTTCCTGTAGTTGAATACTGGTTCTTATTAAAAGGGGTTGTCCAGGCTTGAGGCTCAAGTTTGCAGTCACTCTATGTGCCTTCAGACTTGCGAATGCTTAATGCGCAGTGTGTGCAATGTCAGAATATGCCGGAAGTCTAGTCAGAATGTGTCCGGAAGTATGCAAATCGCATACTTGTGGTCACATAACCACCCGCTCCATATGAATCCAGTCATACAGAGTGATGCACACTTGTGTTCCATGCCTGAACAACCCCTTTAAAGAGAACCTTCTCCTATATGGAGACTTGGGGGGGGAAGAGTATGCATAACAGTCAAAGCAGACAGAGCTGTGCAGCTACATTGATCATTGACTGCCATCTATCATAGACCACCACCAAAATGTAGCATGCTCCAACTTATGCAATATTAAAGGGAATCCATCAGTGGGTTTTTGCTATGTGATCACAGAGCGGCCTGATATAGGGACAGAGACCCTGATTCCAGCGTTGTCACTTCCTGGGCTGATTAGTGCAGTCTTGATAAAATCCCTGTCTTCTTTTCTGTAGCACTGCTATAAATGAAGCTGCCAATCACTGGTGGGGGAGGAGTTACACAGATTAGCCTGACCCCATGGCACATGTCACCTAGTGACTCGCCCCCTAGGCCGTGGGATACTCAGGGCCGGGCCTCTGGATGCGGATGGGGAGTAGTAGTGGCGACCCGGTCCCGTGCTCAGGGTGTCAGGTGTAACGGGTCTGGGAGGTGGAACCTCTGTGCAACTATACAAGGGGGCAGTCCTTGTAAGGAAGCGGGTGGCTCCCAGGGAAGACGGGCAGGTAGTCACGGCAAGTGACAGGGACAGTCTCTGGGTAGAGGGACGGGTACTCACGGCAAGTGACAGGGACAGTCTCTGGGTAGAAGGACAGCAGGCAGGTGGCTGCTGAGCGCTCCCAGGTGAGCGGGCGAGAGTCTCTGGACCGGCAGGTGGTCACGGCAAGTGACGGCAGAGCCTCCAGGTAGGCTAGCAGGCAGGTAGCAGGTGAGCGCTCCCAAGTGAGCGGGCAAGAGTCTCTGGACAGGCAGGTGGTCACGGCAAGTGACAGCGGAGCCTCCAGGTAGGATAGCAGGCAGGTAGCAGGTGAGCGCTCCCAGGTGAGCGGGCAGGCTGGTCCATAGACAGACTGACAGGTGTCGGAAAGCAGACCGTCGGACCGCAGGCTTGCAAGCAGGTAAACGGATATCAGGCAGGTATCAAGCAGGAATCTGGCAGGTAACTGGCAGGTAACAGGCAGGAATCTGGCAGGTGACTGGCAGGTAACAAGCAGGAATCTGGCAGGTGACTGGCTGGTAACTGGTAACGGGACCTGAGGGCTGAAGCAGAGTGAAGGCTTTGCAACAACATTGCTCGGGCACCTCCATTTTGGAGGAGGTGCCTTAAATATGGAAGGTCCTCCGGCAATTGGCCGGGGACTCCTTAGGACGGCACGCGCGGTCCCTTTAAGAGAGGGGGAGCGCGCGCCCTAAGCACACTGCCGGGGAAGGAGCGCGTGCCGGAAGCAGCGGGGAGAGAAGCGCAGGAGGACGCCGCGGGGAGGTGAGAGGGACGGCGTCTCTGCCTAGTACGGGGCAGAGACGCCGATGCTACATCAGGCTTAAAGGGGAACCTTCTTTTGTTATATGTATGGGAAGTTCCGACTACGCCACCCGTCGATTGCGGTCAGGGATAACCGCCGCTGCAGTGCAGACTGCTGGGGCAGATGTAAGTGTGCAGCACTGAGTAGTATAACTCCCCACGGGAGGAGTGTAGCCCCAGGGCAGTGTAAGTGGATGATGGAGGGGATGATTCCGATCGCAATAGCCAGGAAACGGAGGCCTCTTGAACAGTTCAGGGTCTTTATTGGAACAGGTGAGACGACCCAAAAACAGTCCCGGCTAGGAGGGGGCCTGGATGTCTGAGAACAAGTGGGAAGCCCTCCTGGTCAGGGTGAGGGTGAAGGCCTACCGTGCTCTCTGCGCTCTTTCTGGCTATTTCCCTCCTCGTGGTGTAACAGTCCACGTTCCTGAGCTCGCCGTGTCTTCTCGCCCGTATGGCTTGCAACTTGGGTCCCTTTCTACTCTTGGCCTGGTGCAACTTTGCTGGTCCCTTCTGCTGTGGCGGAACCTCCGGGCTTCTTAGGTCAGGGAACATACAATCCCCTGCGGACTGGTTATTTGCTGTAGGACTTGGAATCCTAACAGCCTCGGACACCAAAGTCCGGTACATCAGTTTCTCTCTCAGCCAGGACAGGCTCACCTCGCCTTCCGTCCCTGGCTCGTGGCTCCTCTACTGCCACACGACCTCCTCAGCTACAGCTGAACTGACTCTCCCTTCTCTGGGACGCCTCTCACTTCAGAGACAGGTCGTCCAACTCTCTCTAACCCTGCCCCCAGTTTCAGCTTTTATAGGGGCAGCCTGCTCCCCCTACTGGCCTGGGACAGGAGGTGCTGCATGCTAATGGTCCCTAACTAGGGAACCTCCCCCTTGCTCTCAGACACAGCTTTGTTAAACATTTGTGGCATCCAGGCCAGGGTGACACATTCCCCCCTAGTAAAACTTAGTACTCCGGGACTAAGCTTAAAACAAGAGTAATATGCATGACCATTAAAACATTATAAGGCAGGTAGAAGCAAACGACGCACAGGTTGAGTTCTTAATGTCACAGTGTGGTCTGTGATCGGTTGTCCATTTCACCAACAACAACGGGGAGCTTTAACCAGGTGGGGGGTCTGCCGTAGCCCCAAGTCTTTGACAGTCCTTGTTCCTTCCGTTGGTTAGCTCCAAACATATTTACAGGAAAGTCTCGGTTACTCACAGTTCATAACCTGTTAGTCCATGTATTAACTGAAAGAAACTGAGAAAACGCGTAGTTACTGGTCATGCAATTACATTTTAAACAATTCAACATTTTGCAGGCTATTTACATTTGCTATCACACCCTACACTCTCCAGCGAGCTGGTATTTGCCCCTTAGTGCTCCGGGTTGACCTACGCAACCCACTGTCTGGTGGTGGTCCAACCTGGCTTTTCTCACTAGCGCTCGGGGTGCTGTCACTGGCTAGATTTACAGGCAGGGCAGGCAGCTGTCTGCGGGTCCTTTGGCTTACCGCAGGCATGGCAGGCTCACTGTCAGTAGAGGGTTGACTCTGCTGGGTTGCTGGTACAGGCTCTTCTGCCTCTGGGGCTGCTTGTTCTTCTTCACCTTCCTGCTGTAGTGTAGGTTGTTGCTGAATTGGTTGCAGGAAATGCAGGACGGGTACCACTATGGCATCGTTTATTCGAGTCCAGCACTGAGGGAACTCCCCAAGAACTGTGCTGATCATCTCTTCCTTGTCCTCTGCGGATTCAAGGTCACTTTGATCCTCTTCTGCACTTTGTAGTTGCTCGGGGCACCTTTTTAGGTGGTCTCTGGAGACGGTACTAGTGGTTTCTCCTCCATCCTTGGTGATCACGCACACCTTCGGGTTGTCGTGATCAGACTGCAGTACTGTGTAGGGTTCCCTTTTCCACTGGTCATCCAGCTTGTGTAGCCTTCTCTTTCGCTTCAGGACCTGCTCACCAGGTTCTAGGGGACCAGCAGGGGCGTGTTGGTTGAAGTGTCTCTCTTGCCTTTCTCTCACCTGGGCCAGGCTCTTCCCCACACTCTCCTGTACCTTCTTGTACTGCAGTCACCTTTCCGTATCCCAGTCCGCATCTGGGGAGGTGTCATCGGGTGTTAGGACTCCCATCTCCAGGTCTATGGGCAGCTTACCTGGTCTGGCTCGCATCAGGTAAGCCGGGGTGCAGTTTGTAGCATTCACCGGGATATGGTTGTATAAGTCTATCAGGTCCGGCAGTTTTTCTGGCCACAGGCTGCGTTCCTCCAGGGGCAACGTCTTCAGGAGATCAATGACTATATTGTTCATTTTCTCACACATACCGTTGGTTTGTGGGTGGTAAGGCGTTGTCCGAATCTTCTTACAGCCATAGAGGTTGCAGAACTCTTGGAAGATTTCAGCCTCGAACGCAGGACCCTGGTCTGTCAGGACCTGTTCCGGATATCCGTGTGGGCGGCAGAAGTATTGCTGGAAGGCTCTGGCCGCCGTTTGAACTGTCAAGTCTTTTACAGGGATCACCACTAGAAATCGGGAATAGTGGTCCACGATGGTCAGGGCATAAACGTATCCTGACCGGCTTGGAGCCAATTTGACGTGGTCCAGAGCTACCAGCTCAAGAGGCTGCTTGGTGACGATGGGCCTCAAGGGTGTCTTCTGGCTGGTGCGGTCCTTCCTCCTTAGATTACAAGGGCCACAGTCTCTGCACCACTTCTCTACAGCCCCTCTCATGCCGATCCAGAAGAACCGTCCTCTTATCAGGAACTCCAGTTTCTTCCAGCCGAAGTGCCCCGCTCTGTCATGGTAAGCCTCCAGGACCATAGCTGCATCTCGCCTTGGGACCACGACTTGCCAGGTCAGCTCGTGCGTCCGGTGGTTGACGAGTCTCCTGCACAGCTTACCTTCATAGAGGAACAGCCTGCTCTTCTCTTTCTATAGCTGCTTGGCTTCCTCTGGAGCATCCGGATCTAGACGGGCGTCTTCCCGGGTCAGCAGGTCTTTCACCATGCGGATTGCAGTGTCACTATCTTGGGTCTTGGCCCAGCTGTAGTGAGGTAGGGGATTGATCATGATGGTTGTTAAGTCTTCCTCCTTCACGCGGTGGGAGTATTGAGCGGCTTCTTACCGGTGAAACGCAGGGAGTTCTACCTCCTCCAGCTCTTCTGGGTCTTCGCCTCCGTCAGGTAAGTGAGACATTCTTGATAGGGCGTCAGCGTTGGCATTGGTTCGGCCTGCCCGGTACTTGATCGTGAAGTCATAATTCGAGAGTCGCGCCATCCACCACTGCTTTAGGGCACCTAGTCTTGCATCGTCCAGGTGTGTCAACGGGTTGTTGTCCGTGTACACGGTGAACTTTGCGGAGGCCAGGTAATCCTTAAACCGTTCTGTGACTGCCCACACCAATGCAAAGAATTCTAGCTTGAAGGAGCTGTAATTCTCCGGGTTTCTTTCAGTGGGCCTCAGCTTCAGGCTGGCATATGCGATCACCCTTTCTCTGCCCTGTTGGTTTTGTGACAGTACAGTTCCCAGCCCCACATTACTGGCGTCTGTGTGGAGGATAAAAGGCTGGCCATAATCGGGGTAGGCCAGGATCTCATCCCCCGTGAGGGCCATCTTCAACTGGTGGAAGGACTCCTCTTCCGGCTTGTCCCACTTGAAGGGTGGCTTTTGACTTCTGGATTTGGATTGACCTATCAGGATGTCCTGCATTCGAGCTGCCATCTTAGTGAACCCGGGGATGAACCTTCGGTAGTAGCCTACCAACCCGAGGAACTGCCTCACTTCTTTGATGTTTGAGGGGCTTGGCCAGCTCTTGATTACTGTGACCTTGTCAGGGTCGGGGGCTGCTCCTTCTGCACTCACCACGTGCCCTAGGTACTGGACCTTCGGTTTCAACAGGTGACAATTTGATGGTTTCACCTTCAGGCCATAGCCTGCCAGGGCTTCGAACACCTCTGCCAGGTGTTTTAGATGGCCCTCGTAGGTCTTCGAATAGACGATCACGTCGTCCAGGTAAAGTAGGACCGTCTCGAAGTTTCGGTGCCCTAGACAGCATTCCATCAGCCTCTGGAAGGTCCCTGGTGCGTTGCAGAGGCCGAAGGGCATACAGTTGAATTCGCTCAATCCCATCGGGGTGGTGAAGGCGGTCTTCTCCTTGTCAGCCTCTGCCACAGGAACCTGCCAGTACCCGCTAGTAAGGTCCAAAGTAGAGAAGAAGTTAGCTGATTTTAGGGCGGCCAAGGACTCCTCTATCCTAGGTAACGGGTACGCGTCTTTATGGGTGATACGATTGATTTGTCTATAGTCCACGCACATTCTCATGGTACCGTCTTTCTTTTTTACCAGAACCAAGGGGGCTGCCCAGGGGCTACAGCTATCTATAATGACCCCAGCTTCTTTCATTTCTCTCAGCATGCCCTTTGCGTCCTGATAATGTGCAGGGGGTACAGGTCTGTGTCTCTCTTTTATTGGTGGGTGGCTCCCCGTGGGGATATGTTGTTCCACTCCCTTTACTCGGCCGAAGTCTAGCGGGTGCTTACTAAAAATTCTCTCGTACTCCTGAACCACCCGGTAGACTCCTTGTTTTTGGTGCAGGGGAGTGGAGTCAGCACCCACGTGGAGTTTCTGGCACCAGTCCTCCTTTTGTTTCTGGGAGCCATTACCCTCCGCCTGTGGAGATGGGGGCAACGGTTCCACGGCCCTGATAGCTTTGTGTTCCAACAGCAAACAGTTTGGCAAGTGTAGCGTACCTGGGTAAGTGTACCTCCCTCTCCCCAATGTTGAGGATGCGAACGGGCACCCTCCCATGACGGACATCAACCACCCCCCGGGCTGTCAAAATGGTGGGCCTGCTGTCTGAGTACACGGGTTCTACCATGGCTTGGTAGTCTCTGCCTCTCAACCCGATTGCAGTCCGACACCAGATCATCATTTCACTTTTGGGAGGCATGGAAATGGGGAATGGGTCACTCATTCTTACGCTACCGATCTCATCACCAGACAGTTCTACCTGCTGCCGTCTCATCAGAGCCTTTATCTCTTTGTTGAGGACTCTCTGTTGGCTGGAACTAGCATTCACTGCCACCTGCTGTAAAACTACAGTTATCACTGAAAGACAATTTTCAATCACGTTAGTACCCACAGTTATTTTAGGGTGACTTTCACGACAGTCAATGTCCACAATAATCACCCCCTGTGCCGACAGTTCAACTTTACCAATCTTAATAGTCATCTCTTTGAACCCCATCTGCGGCACGGGCAAGCCATTACTGGCGATGATGCTCAAGTCATTGTCTGGATACCGTGTTATATCAGCATCAGTTCAATCCTGCTTAAAAAGTACATAAGGGATAGTAGTTACTTGCGACCCGGTATCCAGCAAGGCACTCATGGGGATACCGTCCAGCACCACGGGTAAAACCGGGCGCCCCCCGACGTACTTATTACGCCAATTGTAAGGGCCTGGTGATCTTATGCCTGGGGGTTGTCCCTCTGCCCCAGCTTGGACCCGTTTAAATTACAGTACCTGGAAATGTGTCCGGGCTGGCTGCATCGATGGCAAATGGTCTGTCCATCCTCTGCGTAGCGGTCTGTGGGCCTCCCTCGGAACGACGGGGTCCTCCTCTGTCAACGCCACGGGACATCCTCCAGACTTGAAGCCAACTCGATGGGTCTTGACGGGTCCACTTGTAACGCGTGGACGGTCCTGGTCAACGCCGCGACGCTCCTGGTCAGCTCCTGGACTTGGTGGTGCAGATCTTTCGACGGGGCTTGGTTCAGGGCCTGTGCATCGGCCCCCACAGAGTCCAGAGAAGAGGGCGCCGCCTCCTGGTGGTAGGTGAGAGCAGGGCGCCGGGGGTTTATAGCGCCACTTGGTGCAGGTTCACGGAGCACCCTTATGGCCCTGTCCTTGAATTGGGCAAAGGTTAGACCAGGGTTTTGAAAGAACATGAGGCGCTGCTGGGTTCTGTGGGCGCTAGACAGCAGACCTTCTATGAATTGTTCTGTTAGTAGCTTTTCCGTATCCTGCACGCTGCCAGGGTCAGCTTGTTTGATGGCTCTCAAGGCTTCCTCCAAATTTAGGGCATAGTCTCTGATGCTGTCCTGTGCCCGCTGTTTACAGCCATAGAACCGCATTTTGATCTCTGCTGAGGTACGGGTGTCAAAGGTACTCTGCAGCCGGGTCAGAAAGTCCCTTACAGTCCTTTTCTCCTCATCTGACCATTATTTCACTTCCCGCTGGGCTGCGAAGGTTAACTGCCCCGTCAGAATTCTCACTTTCTGTTCTTCTGTCAGGGGATAAACTTTAAATAGACTGTGTAGTCTTTCTTTAAAGTCAGTTAAGGTATGGGATTCCCCTGAGTATTGGGGCTGCCAGGCTGCTCCGGGGATGTAGGACATGGAGAACGGCATCACCACTGCTGCAGCCACGCTGGTGGTAGAAGGTCCCTCCGCGTCCGTCATCTTCCTCCCCCCTAGTTAAGCGTGGCCTACCTTCTGTTGATCCTCTTTCGTAGGCCGCGGCTCCGCTGGTGCTGCTCCGGGCGAGGAGCTTGCGTCGCGTCCTGGTGACGTCAGCGTCGCTCTCACTCCTTCCAGGACCTTGCGCAGCGTCGGTGCGTAGGGTGGGGCTTCGGGTCTCTCGCGGTTTGGACGTACACGCCCCTCTTCTTCCCGCGCGGTGTCCTGAAGATGGCGTCCGATGGCGGGAACACGGCTGAGGATGGCGGGAAACGGCTGAAGATGGCGGGAAACGGCTCCGGATGGCCGCAAACCTCTTTTTCAGGTAAGTATGAAGTCTTTTCCAGGCACGCAATACCCGTTTGTGGCGGGTTGGTCACAATCCTGCCGACTACGCCAGGAAGCTGACTCGCCCCCTGGGCCGTGGGATACTCAGGGCCGGGCCTCTGGATGCGGATGGGGAGTAGTAGTGGCAACCCGGTCCCGTGCTCAGGGTGTCAGGCTTAAAGGGGAACCGTCTTTTGTTATATGTATGGGAAGTTCCGACTACGCCACCCGTGGATTGCGGTCAGGGATAACCGCCGCTGCAGTGCAGACCGCTGGGGCAGATGTAAGTGTGCAGCACTGAGTAGTATAACTCCCCATGGGAGGAGTGTAGCCCCAGGGCAGTGTAAGTGGATGATGTAGGGGATGATTCCGATCGCAATAGCCAGTAAACGGAGGCCTCTTGAACAGTTCAGGGTCTTTATTGGAACAGGTGAGACGACCCAAAAACAGTCCCGGCTAGGAGGGGGCCTGGATGTCTGAGAACAAGTGGGAAGCCCTCCTGGTCAGGGTGAGGGTGAAGGCCTACTGTGCTCTCTGCGCTCTTTCTGGCTATTTCCCTCCTCGTGGTGTAACAGCCCACGTTCCTGAGCTCGCCGTGTCTTCTCGCCCGTATGGCTTGCAACTTGGGTCCCTTTCTACTCTTGGCCTGGTGCAACTTTGCTGGTCCCTTCTGCTGTGGCGGAACCTCCGGGCTTCTTAGGCCAAGGGACATACAATCCCCTGCGGGCTGGTTATTTGCTGTAGGACTTGGAATCCTAACAGCCTCGGACACCAAAGTCCGGTAGATCAGTTTCTCTCTCAGCCAGTACAGGCTCACCTCGCCTTCCGTCCCTGGCTCGTGGCTCCTCTACTGCCACACGACCTCCTCAGCTACAGCTGAACTGACTCTCCCTTCTCTGGGACGCCTCTCACTTCAGAGACAGGTCGTCCAGCTCTCTCTAACTCTGCCCCCAGTTCCAGCTTTTATAGGGGCAGCCTGCTCCCCCTACTGGCCTGGGACAGGAGGTGCTGCATGCTAATGGTCCCTAACTAGGGAACCTCCCCCTTGCTCTCAGACACAGCTTTATTAAACATTTGTGGCATCCAGGCCAGGGTGACACACTAGTCCTCTAATCTCCTGCTGATGAAACACTGATTGTATTGAAACTGCAGCAAGCTGCTGAATAAGTGACACATTGCCGGAATCAGGGTTTCTTGCCCTACATCAGGCTGTTCTCGCTAAATAGCAAAAACCTGCTGACAGATTGTCTTTAAGGAGCTATTAACCCTAAAATCAGGTCAGTTGCCCAACCGCTACTTGATTTATTCTGTATAGGGCTGCAGGTTGAAACTGAGCACAGCGCTCAGCAGCCCCACAGGGAATGAATGGATGGAGCTTGCACATGTACACTGCCGCTCCATTCTTATGGGGATGAAAGTTCCCCATTCTGCTAACAGTGCTTGGATCCCTGTAATGACCAGAGGTCCTAGAGAGATCAAGTGAGTCACAAACTAAAACAGGGGTTAGACTACGATTCAGTATTGAATTAATCAGTCTCAGGTTCCCCCTAGGACACTATCTCTACTAGTTACACACACTCAGCAAAAGCTGAAATCAATGTGCCAATCCCAAGGTTCCCAGGTTATGTGAGTTACACTAAAGATCTGGATCAATTTTACCTAAACACTGTGTCAATCTAGTGAGGGTGTTCTATGGGAATCCCTGAAATGGCACACTAAGTACAAACCTACCAAAATTAACAATAACAATACATGACACTACACCATTTGCTCTTATACCCCTAGTGTAGGGATACCCAGGTATCTTAAAGCTACGGTACTGTTAAACTCAGATGTGGTCTCTTACAGGCCTGTGATTTGCAGTGGCTGCAGCTAGTCCCGGAAAACTTTGGCACCAAATGAAAATAACTTTTCCTTGTCTTGTCGGCCAATGCCGAGTCCACACACCGTGGACTTTAGTCCTGTAGCCTCAGGTTATGGTCTGGGAAGAACTCTTCACCAGGGCTTGTCTGTATCCTCTCAATGTGAATGGCACCGGACCCCGTCTCTCCTCTCGCGGTCATTCACTGTTTCCCAGGCAACTGACCGTGCGCTCCGTCACAGAGATGGTATCCTTTGTCTCTTTCCGAATCCTCGCCACTTAGCCCGTTCAGCACAAAGTCTCTAGTCCACTCTGCATGGACTTCCACAAAACTCCAAAGAGCCACATAGCTATCCTCAGCTCAGCACTCGTTCTTAAGCAGGGACACAGCTTCCCTAGGAGCAGAGGTTAACTACCCCAACAGGAAAGCTTGTAGAGAGAGTCTCGCCGAAGTTCAATCCTCACATTTCTCCTCAGACTCAGCTTCCTGCTTCTCACACAGCAGTCTGCTTCACAACACACAGGGTCTCCCGGTCTGCCCCTTCTCTCTGCTCAGCCAGGCAAAACCCACAGGGTCCTAATGCTCTCCTGCTGCTATTACAGTTCACACTCTCACATGCCACCCCGCTAGAGGTTGGCATCCTCGACACACCTCCCCCTCAAAACTGTCCTGTGCATAGCGCTGATGGGGTATACCCGCCGTAGATCGAGTAGTTCTCCTGAGACACACCCCAACAGACTCGGTCCCCGAGGGGGCAGAAGACTCTTTAGCGGTGTCATCAGAGGGTGCCAATGAGGCTGCTCCCTCCTGAGGTGTGGTGCCCTGTGCCACATCATCCGGGTCAGGTGACTGACCTGATTCCCTGTTCTCTGAAGGACATACCACATGCTCAACACTCTCTCCCCACGGGGACAGATTGATCGTAGGGGGCAGGTAAGAAGGTACAGAGAGAGACTCACCATCAAATTCAAGATCATTAGGAATGCCCACCCCTCGGGACACGGCCTGTGGTTCCATGGGAACGGGGACCGCATCTTGAAACCAGCACCGTTGTAACATGTTACGATGAAGATTACGGGTTGGCCCCCGTGTCCCCACCAGCTCAACCTTGTAGACTGGAATCTCAGGGCTCACCCGTTTTATTTATCAGGTATGGAGGCGCCTCCCTCCGGTCACTCAGCTTCCCTGACCATCGTTTGATTCTCACCAACACTCTATCTCCCGGGGAGAAAGGCTCGGCTTGCATGGACCGTGCGTCCCTATGGGTCACCTGACTGAGTCGATCACCCACCACCTGATACACCATCCTTAATCACCGCCGGTGTTCTTGAACCCATTGTGATGCGGTCCGAGGGGGATTCTAGGAGAGACCTGGCATGCTCAAATCCTCAATGTCCCGCCCTGGCCTCCCGAACATCAACATGTGTGGTGAGTAGCCAGTAGTGCTGTGCACTCTATTTTTGCAGGCCCACATCAATTCGGGGAGATACTCAGGCCAGCGTACCAGCTGTTTACTCTCTAACGTCCTCAACATCTGCAACAGAGTCTGATTAAAGCGTTCACAAGCTCCGTTACCATGGGGACGGTAAGGTGTCGCTCTCGACGGTGCGATGGCATACAACTGGTACAACTCCTTCATCAACGCCCCCTGGAAACATGCCCCTTGATCCGAGTGCGTTCTTTGCGGACACCCAAACACCTGGATGAAATGTCGACACACGGCCTCAGCCGTCGACTCCGCTGTCTGATCTCTTGTCGGCACCGCCACAGCATACTTAGTGAAGTGATCTGTCATTACCAAGTGACTCGCCCCCAGGGCCGTGGGGTACTCGGCAGCCGGGCCTTATGGCTGCTTTTGGGGGAGATCACGGTGGCTGGCCCGGTCCGTGACCCAGGGCGGTCAGTGCAAACAGGGGAATATTTATAGGGGGATTTGTCGTGACGCCACCTGTGGTGTCTGGTGAGGATCACCAGCGCTGCAACAGTCCTCTGGGGCAGATGGTAGGGCAGCTTGTGATGGAATGGCTCCCCACAGGTGGAGCGGGCCTCAGGGCAGCGTGGGGGAAGTATTGGAAGGCGGTGCAGGGGAGAGACGGCAGGATGGTCCCGGAGGAAGGACGGACACTCACACGGGGGTAAGCTTCAGTACCTTTACTGGTGATGCTGCTGGCACGGTCCAGGGTACTCCAGGTGAAGGCCGCACTTCTGGACTCTCCCCAGTGAGCTGATATAGGGCATCCTGATCCGTTGCTTATTTCTCTAAGCTTCTGGCCTGCCTGGAGCTGGGCCTAGTTTGGTTACTCTCTTTCTCTCTGCACCTGCTGACCTGGTGGTAGGGCCTTCTCTTTGGAGATCACTCTCCCTGGACGCTGGGACCTCCGTGACTCCTAGTCCTGGTACTTTAGTCAGTGTTTGGTGAACCTGGGACCTGTAGTTCTCCAGGGGCCCCGTGGTTCCTACTGGGTATAAGGAGTCCCTGTAGGCGCGGACCCGGTGTCCGTTATATAAATCGGGGTGAGCTTACTATGCTCCTCTGCCCCCTTAGCTCCACTCTCCTTTTCCTCTCGCCATCGACCACACTTGGGGCCCTCACTACTTGGCAGCTGGCGTGCTGCGTCTTCACCGCTCTCTGAGCGTCGGCACGCTCTCTGCTCACGCTGAGCTGTGTTCCTCTCTGAACACTAACTGTGACTAAAAACTGAGCTGCCTGGCTCCACCCTCCCTATATATATCCCTAACGGGCTCCCTCTGCTGGTCTGAGGTGGAAGATGGAGGTGTATGAATGTAGTGAGGGCCTCTTGTGGAGAAGTCCATCCATGCACCCTTCTGGGTTCTGTGGTACCAATGCGCAGCAGGTCACCACACAAGCAATAGGATTACCCAGACGTTGAGAATCCTATCAGGACATAGTCAATCATGAGCAGCTCTAAGGGAGCGGAAGTCTTAATAGACTTCGTAGGCGCACGCTGCTCAGGGCTCTCACTGAGCCCACAGACCTGACACTGCCAACAAGCTTCTGTCACCATCCCTCCCAATTCAGGACAATAGAGGACTCGCTGTAGCCACTGGGGTGTCTTTTCACTCCCAAAATGGGCCCCTTCTCATGCTCCTCACGAGCGACTACCTGACCCATCCCCATAGGAATTACTAGCTGGTACTGGTGCAGCAGCTCAGATGGCAGGTACACCTTTCGATAAAGAGGCCCTGTTCCACACACAACTTATCCCACTATCGCAGTAGTTTCATCCCTTCCGCGGACAGTTGGGCCTTGTCCTCTGCACGCAGAAAGACTCCATTTTGTACCCAAGTGCGCACTAGTTTTATGTCTGGACACTCGTTCTGGTCTCTCGCCCAATCCGAGGGTGTTTTTCCCAGAACACACGGCATCCCTGACGCCACCCCACTTGAATGTACCACACTTTGGAAGATAGGTACCTGCCCCAAGTCAGGGGTTTCAGTGTCCTCAAGCTGGTCATCAACATTTTCCCCCGAGGACTCAAGGGGCACCCTTGACAGTGCATCTGCATTTCCGTTTTCCCGCTCAGAGTGAAGCTTAATTCGATAATTAAACTTAGCAAGGCGAGCGACCCACCGCTGCTCCAATGCTCCCAGTTTTGAGTTTTCTAGGTGAGCCAGAGGGTTATTATCAGTCATGACTAGCACCTCAGCTCCTGTGAAATACTCGGCAAAGCGTTCTGTCATCGTCCACATCAGGGCCAGTAGCTCTAGGCGAAATGAGCTGTAGTTAGCTGGGTTGCATTCAGAATCTCTTAAAGACCTGCTGACATAGGCGATTACTCGCTCCTGACCATCCTACACTTGTGGCAGTACCATGCCCATGCAGAATGCCATCGGTGTATAACAGGAAAGGAGCATCAATCCAGGCATACGCCAACAACGGAGCACTCGTTAGGGCGGCCTTCACCTCCTCAAATGCCTTTTGCTGCTGGGGTCCCCATGGGATGGGGTGATTTTTGGGGCCCTGCGCTGTCCCTCTTAAAAGCTCATTCAGGGGGACTCAGTACGTGTGAAAACTTAGGTACAAATCGCCGATAGTACCCCGCTAAGCCCAAGAAGGCCCGAACCTCTCACAGGGTATGGGGAGGTGGCCACTCCTTCACGACCATGACCTTGCTGGTCATGGGCAGCACCCCGCCCAGAGTTACCACGTGGCCTAAATACTCAATCTGACTCCGTAACAGTTTGCACTTCTTTGGTTTTATTTTTAGGCAGTAGCAACTGAGCCGCCGGAGAACTTGACGTAACTTCTCAAGATTGTCTTCAAATGAGGTCCCGAACACCACGATGTCATCTAGATATATCAGGACTGATTCAAAATTCAGATTGCCTAAGCAATGTCCCATCAGGCGTTGGAAAGTTCCCGGGGCGTTAGTGAGCTCGAAGGGCATCCGGTAGAATTCATAGAGCCCCATTGGTAGGACAAATGCCATCTTGGCTCGATCTTTTTCGGCCATTGGTACCTGCCAATAGCCACTTGCTAAATCCAACGTAGAAAAATATTTGGCCCAACCCAATGCCAACAGAGACTCTTCTATGCTAGGTAATGGATATGCATCCCACACCGTGTGAGCATTCAATTTGCGATAGTCCACACAAAACCAAAGGGTCCCATCCTTCTTCCGCACCAAGACCACAGGGGCCGCCCAGGGGCTCTGGCTTTCTTGGATCAGTTGGTTGTCAAGCATACTGGCCACCATGCCCTTCACCTCTTGATAGAGCGTCGGGGGAATTTGACGATAACGTTCCCTAATAGGATGGGTATCCCCCGTGGGAATCTCATTCTCAATCGAACGGGCACAACTGAAATCCTCTGCATATCGCGAAAAGGTCTCTTGATGTTCCCACAAGACCCTCACCAGCTGCTCCAATTGCACAGGGGTCAATTTTTCCCGATCCAATCCCATCTGGTCCATGATCACACTACCATTCCATTCTTTGGTAGGCGGTTCGATCCGGCCTACTTCGACTGTGTATGTCCAGGAAGACTGTTCATCTGGGCATAGTTAGAACAATGCCTTGTCAGGCACCTTCCCCGCCAGAATGGTCCCAGCAGGAATTGTAACAGCCTCATATAAATTGTTGATGCATCTGACCACCACCCGTCCATTCTTAACAATCGCCAGAGACCGGGCCACGTGCGCCACTTCTCTGGTGCTGGCTCGAGTAGTACTTCAAGCCCATTCAGTCTCTGCGCAGCCCCCAATGGTAGCATCAAGAGTTCTTCTTGTTGGGGTGCTAGCGAGATCGTGGTCCGTGATGGCACCCAGACCAGGCCCACCCGGCCCCCAGGGACCGCACTCTTCACGAGATCGCAGCTCAGCACAAGACGATGTAAGATTCTCTGTGTGGGTCGATGGTGGGTAACACGAGCCCAGTATCGGGGTCCCTCACTGGCATACATCTGGTGATTTAAATCTCGCAGAACGTTCATTCCGAGTGTCACCTCCATCCCTCTTCTAGGAGGGTGGTCCACCAGCACTATCCCTCTCTGACCCAGCTCTTGACCAAACATTTTCCGTTGCATCCACACAATCCCCTTCACCGTCAGTTGGCCATTGTTATTGGCGGTAAGTCGTATCACTTGGCTGTCCTCGGGAACCACTGGTTGACTGAAGTGCCTCATCTACACCTCTAAGGGCATTACGGTACATTCAGATCCTGTGTCAACCAAGCATCTCATCTTCCGCCCTTCAAACTGTGCTTCCAGCACTGGACTGCATGCCAACAAATCTTGTTCATCCCGTCGAGGGCTTTGTGGGGGGTGGGCCGCTGCTTCTCGCCCTCTCTCGACAGCGGCTGGGAGTTTAACGCCAGCTAAGGAGACTCCGGGGCTGCAGACATCCGGCAGTATCGGGAGATGTGTCCCCGACGCCCACACCTCCAGCAGGTGACTGCTCCTCGTGGACGAGAGCTTGAATCATTCGAGGAGGACAACCTGGCAGACTTCAGACCCACCAATCCAGAGGACGCGGCGGGTGGCACTTCTGTGGGAGTAGGGACTGGCCCAGCTCTGAGTTTAGGCACCTCCAGCTTTAGCTCCTTCAGCTCAGCATGCAGAGCCTGTACAACGTTTACCAGTCCTTCCCCTCCTGAAACTGGCGCCCGACCTCCCTCGAGCTGTGCACTGTCCACTGCCCCCTCGACCACCAGAGTAGACTCCTCCTTCCTTTCCACCATGGCACAATAAATCTGCCAGAAGGATAATTCCGGGGTAGCCCGGGTCATCTTCATCAGTTTGTCTTGAAGGAGTTTATTGGTTAACCCTGTTATGAATTGATCCCGGAGCAAGCGGCCTACCTCTCGGAATGCCCCCAAGGCCTCTGGGTCTAGTCGCTGCACCTCATTCAACGTCTCCTGTAAGGTATTTGAGTACTGCATCAAGGTCTTACATTCCCTTTGGGGCCGATTGAAAAACAAGGATCAAAGCTGGGCCACACGCACCCAGCCTCTCGAACTCCCCTCTAACAGCTCCAAGATTTTCTCTATCGTGCTCTTTTATGATTCTGGACGTACCATCACCATCCGCCTAGCGTCGCCCTCTAGTGCATTTAATGCCAGCTCTGCTGGTAACGCGGGGGCCAGATTACACATCCGCAGAACACTCCGGACCCTCTCAGCCCAATCCTGCAAGGCCATGTTACGCCCATCATATTTTGGCATGTGCTGGAGTAAAGCTCTTATCAGCACATTCCCTCCCAAAGTCGCCGCGGCTGCCAGGGGTTCCGCTGCCAACGGGGGGGCTGTTGGTGGGGCAGAGTCATTTCTTCCCTCGCTTCTGTCCATAACAAGCACTGGATCCTGCTGACTACGCCAAAAATGTAATGACCGGAGGTCCGAGAGAGATCCAGTGAGTCACAAACTGAGACAGAGACAGAAATAAAAAACACTTTCTTTACTGAAACAGGGGTTAGACTACGATTCAGTATTGAATGAATCAGTCTCAGGTTCCCCCTAGGACACTATCTCTAATAGTTACATACACTCAGCAAAAGCTGAAATCAATGTGCCAATCCCAAGGTTCCCAGGTTATGTGAGTTACACTAAAGATCTGGATCAATTTTACCTAAACACTGTGTCAATCTAGTGAGGGTGTTCTATGAGAATCCCTGAAATGGCACACTGAGTACAATCCTACCAAAATGAACAATAACAATACATGACACTACACCAATTGCTCTTATACTCCTAGTATAGGGATACCCGGGTATCTTAAAGCTACGGTACTGTTAACCTCAGATGTGGCCTCTCACAGGCCTGTGATTCGTGGTGGCTGCGGCTAGCCCCGAAAAACTTTGGCACCAAATAAAAAGAACTTTTCCTTCTCTTGTTGGCCGATGCCGAGCCCACACACCAGGGACTTTAGTTCTGTAGCCTCAGGTTACGGTCTGGGAAGAACTTTTCACCAGGGCTTGTCAGTATCCTCTCAATGTGAATGGCACCAGACCCCATCTCTCCTCTCACGGTCACTCACTGTTTCCCAGGCCACCGACCACGCACTCCGTCACAGAGATGGTATCCTTTGTCTCTTTCCGAATCCTCGCCAATTAGCCCGTTCAGCATAAAGTCTCTAGTCCACTCTGCATGGACTTCCACAAAACTCCAAAGAGCCACACAGCCTTCCCCAGCTCAGCACTCATTCTTAAGCAGGGACACAGCTTCCCTAGGAGCAGGGGTTAACAACCCCCACAAGAAAGCTTGTGGAGAGAGTCTCGCTGAACTTCAATCTTCACATTTCTCCTCAGACTCAGCTTCCTGCTTCTCACACAGCAGTCTGCTTCACAACACACAGCGTCTCCAGGTCTGCCGCTGCTCTCTGCTCAGCCAGGCAAAACCCACAGGGTCCTAATGCTCTCCTGCTGCTATTACAGTTCACACTCTCACACCCCCATCAATCAATAAGCTAATAAGTTATCAATAAACGATAACTTGTTTTCGCTGGACAACCCCTTAAGTCTGGATTCATGCATCCAACATTAACAGTCCAAGTACGGACCACTATGTCTAGACTAGGCAGCGGCTTCGTAACCCAAACTCAAGACTGTCATAGCTTTATATAAGGCTGTTGAGTTCAGGTCAGGAGAACACATCCTGTCAGGAGACCACATCCGGTCAGGAGACCACATCCAGTCTGGACTTGCACGCTGAATATGGGACTTGTGAAACCGGCTTTACACTGTTCTTGGTTTTCCAATACTGACTTTTACATTAAACAAGTGTTTCATATTTAGGAGGTTATATTTGGTTGGTCTACAGATGTGATTTGAAGCTACCAAGTCCCAATGTAAAAGCTGAACAGTACCACCATCCACATATGGAGTTCGATTGGTGGAAACAAGGATTTTAGCCCTACAGACAAAAGGGCCAGTTGGGTAACATACTTCATCACTACATGTTTTTCTACTTTTACCTCGTCACACATTGGTTCACAGAGAGTCTTTACCTTTACTTTACATTGACAGCTATGCTTGAATTTTTTGCCGGCAGAAGAGTTATGTGAAGGATTATCTTTTGTCAAAAAAAACACTAGAAAAAGATTGCTAAATGTGATTACTATTCTCTGAAATTTTCGGTATATTTTTGTATTCTCTAATAGCACAAGATTTTCATTGAAACCTGTGATAGGGGTTATTCTTTATGTTTACGGGGTGTTCTGACTCCCCCAACAGCTTGAAATGTTTATGGTGGTGGCTTGGCATGTAATGTTTGGTTCCTCTAAGAGTTCCCCTAAAAACAAAACACACTAAATATTTTGATTAATGTGACCTTCCCACCGCGGACAACATATATATATATTTTTTTTGCACATTTCATTTTTTTCCTTCCCTTCTTCTATGAGTAATAACCAGGGATGGACTGGGACTAAAATTCAGCCTTGGCATTTGAAAGCACATAGGCCCATGCTGCCCCCGACCTCCTTTCCCATATCGGGGTCTTTAAGGGCGTAATGATGATGGTCGCAGAGGTCGCAACCGGCCCCGTGCGGATGAGGGGCCCACTTACGCCAACGCAAACTTCAACTGGATTTGCGTCCTCGTCCGTGCGCTGCAATACACGCTGCCGGCCAATCAGAGGCCAGCAGCTGACGCAGGCATGCATGTTACTGGGGGCGCACGGCAGTGATGTCATGTGTTCACATCGATTGCTTGCTGAAGTCATCTGTCGGCTCCAGAAGAGGACACCGTGGGGCGGGGAGTGGAGGGAAGGTGAGTAGAATCATTTATTTTTTTTCTACACATTAAACATCAACAGCAGAATGAGGGACATATACCAGGATGGGGAACATATATACATGTATACCAGGATGGATCTCTGGATTAGGCCACGGCCCCACTATCAGTATTTGGTCAGTATTCAGTCAGTATTTTTTCTCAGGAGTGGGAGCCAAACCAGGTGAGGAACAATCAGAGAAAAGGTATAATAGAAACAAGTCACCAATTCTGCATTTATCACCCACTCCTGGTTTTGGCTCCCACTCCGGAGAAAAAATACTGACTGAATACTGACCAAATACTTATAGTGGGGCAGAGGCCTAAGGGACATATACCAGGATGGAGGAAAAATATACCAAATGGATGAGGAAGAGGGCGCTGCTGGACTATGGCCAGGTAAGGAGGAACTTTTTTATATTATTTTTTGTACTGAAAGCCGCAATATGGGGACAGGATGGGAGATCATATGGAGGATGGTTGGAGACACATGAGGCCAGGATGGGAGAACATAAGGGGCAGGATGGAGACACATGGGGTCAGGATGGGAGATAAATAAAGCCTATACTCACCTTCCATGCTGGCACCGTTCCTGCGGTGTCAGCATTTGCAGTCCCGGGGCTCCCGTGCGGTGGTTGTGACACGTGATGCCAGCACTCAATCAGCGCTGGCGTCACTGTCTCCGCCTTCGGTCAAATCGAACACGAAGAGGAAGTCCGGGCTGCAGCTGATCTCTGACTTCATCTTCATGTTCAATTCAACAGGAGGCGGGAATGTGACACCAGCGCTGATTGGGCGCCGGGGTCTCGGGTCACAACAACCGCATGGGAGCTCCAGGAAGAGCAAGTGCCGATACCGTGGGAATAACGTCGGCCTGGGAGGTGAGTATAAGCTTTATTATTTTATTGGGGCCAAGCGTGGGGGACGACAAGGAGTTGTCCAAGTAGTGGACATTAGTCCAGATACAATATTTCTTATATTTTCATGTATGGAGTGCCGAAGTTCTTTTTGCAATTGATATTACTCTTTTCTTCAGAGCACCCGAATAGACCAGTGAGCGACCCCTCTCTTTTTTCTATTAATCATTTTTGGGATCCCGCTCCTGGAGCATTGCAGCAGGTACGTGTTCACACTATTAGAAGTTTGACAGCCTTTTTTCTGACCATGTGTCCCTCCCATTCAGTCACAGGTGGTTTTAACTAGCTCTACCAGCCCATACATTGTAGGTTAAAAGCCCAAGCAGAGACATATTGTCCATACAGGCTTACAGCCCAAGAGTGGCATATCCAGTGGTAGTGTAGCGTAGTTTCCCATCATACGAAGGTGACCTTGTCGTGGTTGATGGGCACACATAAATTGGCCAAATTATGCGCAAAAAACCTTCATTTTTCAAAGTGACATTAGTCCAGATACAATTTTTCTTATATTTTCATGTATGGAGTGCCGAAGTTCTTTTTGCAATTTAGGTAGAGAGTACAGACCTCACACTACACATGGAGGACAGGTAGAGAGTGACAGACCCCACACTACACATGGAGGACAGGTAGAGAGTGACAGACCCTGTACTACACATGGAGGAAAGATAGAGAGTGACAGGTGACATGCAGAAGTAGTGCTTTTACTTCAAAAGCTTCCAGCAACAATAAGAGTTAACACAGTTACAAGAGACAGGAAGTGTTGTGCTTCAGAAGCATCCAGCAACTAGAGGGGTTAACACAGTCACAGGAGACGGGGAATGTTTAGCAGAGCCCCAAGGGGATTGTGAGGAACTTGTTTATTAGTCTGGCTGGAGCCGAAGAGAAAGGTGGTGTATGATATGTATCTCACAGAAGGCAAGTGAACAGAATTCAGGTCAGGAGGGAAGCTAAACACAGGTCAGATAGACTACCTGAACTAACCGTGCAGAGTATTATCGGGCAGAAATATAAGGACTGGAAGGAATCGTGTCACAGGGATCATCTCCCTCATCAAACCCTCCCCCTTCCCCTTCCATCTCCATGCAGGATAAATAATGCTGTGTACTATTGTGTCCTTGTGAAGGAAAAACCTGTGGTTGTGTATGCATAGAAGTGTGCTGCAAAGTGTATGCAAATCTGTGCTGAATTATGCTACTGAAGAGACTGATGTTACTGTGCCTGCTTTGATAGATTGTACTGTGGTGAAGCCTGTTGCTGACTCTTGTCAGATGTGTCTGGTCAGCAATCGAATCTATTGTGTGCCTGAGAGAAGCTGCAGCCAATGATCGCCCTGAGTAACGGTTCCCCCAGGATTCCAAAGAATTTATGGAACCCGTCTTGCCCTATCTGAACCTAGCGGCATGCGTGTAACATTGGTGGCCTGTACGGGGAGTCCTGAGCAGGAATTACCGTGTAGAGAGAGAAGAGGAAAAGTGTCTGGGAAACACAGCAGCACAGCACCTCAATTCAACTCTGCTACACCAGTTAAAGGGGATCAGCCCTAAAGAAAACTCACTAGCAGCAATGGATGTGGAAATACAAATGGACAGAATTAGTGAGCTGCTTCTTTAGTTAACCTGTGAAGAATTGAGAACAGTAGCAGAACATATAAAGATGTCAGAAGAACAGATTTCTAAAGCACACAACCGCAGGCAACTATTAGCTACCATTAATGCAAAAATGGATGAGTTGGGGGAGAAAGAAGCTGAAGACGTCATGGGGGTGACCCTCCAGGAGCTAACACAGTTTCTAACCGGGTTGAAGTTGGAGGATGGAGGGGCGGCACCAATTACCAGAAGCGGGAATCTCCGTCTGCAGACTGAACTACAGGAATTGAAAGAACAATTGAAAGCCCTAACAACAGCCCTGCAGGAATCGACCAAAACCTCTGAATGGGTGACAGACTCAGACAGAACCTTTAAGCTGCTTGGGTTAGATAAATCAGGAAGACAGGCCTCTCTAATACCACAAATTACCATAAGGAAAGAATTCAAGATCCTGGGACAGATTGGAGAGTGTGAACAGAAAGAGAAACTGTCTTATATGAACTTGTTCCACCAGATCGATGCAGGGTTACAGAAAGGCTAACAGCCAGATGAGATCGTTGAGGCGGTGGTGAAAGCAATCAGCCCAGGACTGAACCTCCGTAGTATGCTAGAAATGAAGAGTCAATTGACCTTGCCACAGCTGAAGATGATTTTAAAAGGGCACTATAAAGAAGAGAGTACTTCAGAATTGTTCCACCGACTCATTAACATCTCACAGGAAAATAATGAATCACCCAAAGTTTCTTGTTCAGAGTAATTGATAGACTGTTGTTTGCATCCAGAGATGTAGAAGCGGAGGAGAAGTTTGATGCTGGACTAGTCCAGAAGAAGTTCTTGAGATCATTGGGAACTGGGTTAGTCAGCAAAGACATCAAGTTACAGCTGAAACGGTATCTAGAAGATCCTGGCATTCTGGACGAAGTCCTAATTGAAAAAATGAATGAGGCAGCTAGTTTGGAGTCAGAGAGCAAACAGAAGTTAAAGAAAGGCGCTGCTCCTAAAATCACCAAAATGAGTTAGCTGAAGTTGGAGACCCCCGGTGGTCAGTCCGAAGATCACCATGGAGATCCTCCAGTGCCACCTCCGAGAGGGAACCTTAAATCACCAACAATAGAGAGTACCGCCAGCGCTGACTGGGAGGAAGTAATAGGGGAACTGCGTGCCGAGTTGATTGAGGTGAAAAAGTTGATTCGTTCCAGGCCAGAACTTGCATCCCTCAGACCCAGGAGTGGGTTCCAAAACAGAAGACACCCGGCTTGTGAAGCGTTCCGTTTATCAAATCAGAGTACGGCATGTGCCCACTGTCTAAGATGTGGTGAGGAAGGACATTATGCCAAGGAGTGCCAATGGTCCCGGTCGTTTGGGTTAAAAGACATGAGGTTGTCAGTGCGGGGCGACTGGTAACCGCAACACGGAGGAGGCCCCAGAAGAAAATCCAAATCTCACCAAACCCCAGAACGGCGCATGAGGTAAAACGGCTGCGTCAGTACTATCCCCAAGTGTGTTCCCATCTACAACAGCTGCAAGAGAGACAGGGGCATCAGTTATTTAATGCCCAGTGCGGAGGTCAAACGATGTACTCCTGGGAGGAGGATTCCTCGTTCAGTAAAGATAGCCTAATCGGTGAAAGGTGCTTTATACTGTTCCAGCTAGATGGACTCCTGTTAAAAGCACTGTGGGACACAGGAGCCCAAGCGAGCCTTTTAAATGAAGAATGGAGAAGGTGCTACCTGCCACATACCTGCCTTCGGTCGCTAAATGAACTCATAGGACCAGTGGAACTCCACAACAAAGCTGTTAACCAGACCGAAATCCCTTTCATAGGCTGGGTGGAAGTGACTTTCCAACTGAGGGCCACGAAGAACCGCAACACCATTGAGCTTTTGGTAATTTTTTTCGTGACCAGTGATCAGAACGTGGCAGAGGATTCTATCCTGGGTTATAATGTAATCAGTGAGGTCATCACGAAACACACGTCAGGGACGATGGTGGTGGATGCAATTGCCACATCGCTTGCCATACCCAACGCCGTGGTGGAAATTCATAGAGTAAAGAAAGCACAGAATACAGTGGACCTAAAAGAAGTCAAGGTAGACTGGTGCCCAACCATCATTCCTGCAAACCAAATGGTGGGGGTGAGGTGTGGAGTCTGGGTAGAACTGGGAAGAAAAGTCCAGAAAAGACTGTTCGTGCCAAAAGACTCCTCAGAACTTCCGGAAGGCCTAGTTCAAGGTGAGACTGTGCTTACAATTCCTATTGGTGGGTTTGCTCGAGTGACAGTACCGGGTATGAATACTACGAAACACGAAATTATACTAGATCCAAAGGCTGTGTTAGGTCACATTGAAACCATTAAAATGGTATATCCAGCCAGTGTGAGACCAGCCCAGGGGTCTACCATGAATTCAGTCTCCCCACCAAGGAACAGGAGTTGCCCAGGGGAGGAAATTGCACGACCCACCTCGGGGTCCTGGGATCCCCCAGTACCCCTGGAACACTTGTGTGCTGAAGATCGAGCGGTAGCAAAACAGATGCCGAGAAAAGAGTGTCATACATTCTCCAAAGATGACTCTGATATAGGCTGTATCTCATAGTAGCATTTGAAAATCAATTTGAAAGACACGACCCCAGGAACCAGAAGTTACATGTCTGTGCCGAAACCATTACACCGTGAAGTGAAAGAGTATTTACAAGACCTAATCAACAGAGGTTGGGTCCAAATGTCGAAGTCATCTTATTCCTCTTCTATTGTCTGTGTTAGGAAGAAGGATGGTACATTGAGACTCTGCTGTGATTACGGGGAACTAAACTGAAAGTCAGTACCTGATCGGCATCCGATACCAAAGATTCAAGATACCAAAGATTCAAGATATAACCCCCCACACCGTGGGGGTTATATTAGTGGTTGAGCATACTGTTTGGGCTCAGTTCAGCTCCAGCAAAATTTCACAGGAGTATGGAGACCTGTTTAGAAGGATTGAGGGATGAAATCTGCCAGCCGTACTTGGATGACAATGTGGTACACAGCAAAACCTTTCGGGAGTATGTTGAACAGGTGAGGACCGTATTACAGTGATATAAACAACACGGAGTTAAGCTGACCCCAAAGAAGTGTGAACTGTTCAAAAGGCAAGTCCAATTTCTAGGGAAAATTGTGTCCGGAGAAGGATATACCATGGACCCAGCAGAAATCGCTCCGGTACTGGCCTTAAAAGACAAGCGGCCCTCTACTGTCGGGGAGTTGAGGCAGATCTTAGGATTCCTCTCCTACTATCGTACTTACGTTCGGAACTTCTCCAGGATTGCCGCCCCACTATACTTCCTCTTGGGGGGGACCACCGAGTCCACAACACCCATGTAGAAAAAGAAGAACACGGCTTAAAAGAAACAACGCCGTTTCGTCCCAACAGCTCATTCCCTGGACAGCAGACCACCAGGAGGTATTGGAAGAACTAATAAACTACCTGGTAAAACCAACCATCTTGGGATATCCTGATTTCAACTTACCATTTGTTCGTCATTGTGACGCTTCTCAGGTTGGACTGGGAGCTGCCCTGTATCAGCATCAAGATGGAAAATTGAGAGTTATCGGTTACGGTTCTAGGACGTTGACAGACGCCGAGAAGAATTACCATCTACATTCTGGAAAATTGGAGTTCCTGGCATTGAAATAGGCTATCTGTGAATGATTTAGAGATTATCTCTACAACAGCAAAGAGTTTGAGGTATACACTGACAACAATCCTTTGACCTACAGTATGTCCTCACTACAGCCAAACTGAATGCAACGGGTCAGAGATGGGTCGCTGAATTAGCTGACTTCGATTGCAGCATCAAGTACAGGCCAGGAAAATGCAATGCGGATGCTGACGGATTGTCAAGAATGCCACGAGAGCCTGAGGAGTTCATGCTAGAATGCTCGGAGGAAGTCAGTCTGGAAGCAATTGAGAGCACTACCCAAGCAGTACAAGCTTAACAAGAGGAAGACACACCATTGTGGTGTCCGTTGACGGTAAAAGTGAGAGAACAAGATCACCCCCTGACCATTCAACAACTACCAAAAGGAAAAATCCGTAGAGCACAATGGGAAAATCAGATAATTGGTAGAATACTACTTTATGTGGACCAAAATCGTTTTCCAAGTAAACTGGAGAGAGATAATGAGTCACAAGCAGTATTTGTTTTAGTTAAAGAATGGACGAAAGCTCTACCTCAGTGAAGACGGTATCCTGTATCATAAAGGAGGACAAAACTGGTAGTTGGTACTACCCAGGGTATTCCGTAGGTTGCTCTTGAAAGAACTCCATGAAAACATGGGACACCTGGGAGTGGAAAGGATAACCAACTTTATCCGTGAACGTTTCTTCTGGCCGTACATGCAGAGAGATATTGAGAGGTACGTGACCAAGGAGTGTGGGTGTCTGAAAGATAAGCATCCCAACACATCAACCTGGGCACCTATGGGCAACATCCAAACTAAGTATCCGTTTGAGATAGACTTTCTACATCTTGAGACGTGCAATGTTGGTTACGAATACATATTGGTGGTGATGGACCATTTTACTTGATTCGCTCAAACATATGCCACCACTAATAAAGCGGGTCGAACAGTGGCAGAGAAGATCTTCAATGATTTTGCATTGAGTTTTGGGTTCCCTACAAGGTTACAACATGACCAAGGAAGAGAATTTGAGAACCAGCTCTTTGCCAAGCTAGGAAAGTACTATAGAATTCAGAGATCCCACACAACGCCATATCACCCAGAGGGTAATGGACAAGTGGAACATTTTAACCGGACATTATTGTCGATGTTGCGCACTTTAACAGCTGACGAGAAGAAAGACTAGAAGAGTTCTCTTTCAAAAGTGGTACGTGCCTATAACTGTACAAAGAGCGATGCAACGGGTTACTCACCCTTCTTCCTATTGTATTGACAATCGCCAAGACTGCCAATTGACATCATGTTCGATACTCCGGTGTCAGAGACTTACAGAACATATCCGGAGTACGTTCGGAAATGGAAGGAAAGGATGGCAGAGGCATACAACATAGCGCCCAAAGTGGTTACGCAAGGACAGAGCAAGAGTAAGGAGTACTATGATCGAAAATGTTATGGAGCAGAATTGGCACCGGGAAGCCGGGTGCTAGTCAAGAACGTATGTGAGAAAGGTGGTCCAGGAAAACTTAGTTCGTACTGGGAAGACAAGGTGTATGTGGTCGTAAGGAGGAAAGCCGATGACAGTCCAGTGTATGAAATCCGATTGGAAGCGGGAGACAAGAAAACCAGAATAGTCCATCGGAATTTACTACTACCCTGTGTTTATCTCCCACCATAACAAGATTTCCCAGAAGTAGAGCGACATCGTCTGAGATCGACTAAGGGATCACCACAGACTGAAGCTGCAGAGGTGGAGTGACCTTGAAAGTTCCGATGAAGAAGAGCACACCGTTGTATTTCTCAGACCGGCAAGGAGAGGGATGTACCATCCTCAGGAAAGTGAACTAAGCCCCGAGGCTCTAGAGTTTGTACCAAGGAGTACAGATGAAGTCCAATTCAGATCTGATGATCAAACACTGGTCTCTTAAGAGACCAATCGACACTTAGGAGGAGCGGAATTACCAGACCGTGCGGAAACAGGTGATTCAGGGGGAGTACAGGAACTTACAGAGGGAGCTCTAAGAGCATCTGAGGAAGCAAGGGAAATGAGTGCGGTGGAAGAATCTCCTGTGACCAAAGAACCCGTGGTATCTGAGGAACAACCCACCAGGAGGATGTCGACTCGAGAAGTGAGGAGGCCCGTGATGCTGACGTACGAGACACATGGTGAACTGAGTCAAGTGCCAAGGTATCTCTGCCTGTGGACCAGGTAAGCCCACTTGAGTGGTATTCACCACCGAGAGGCAGTATGGAAGATGTTGCCTGGTGGAAAGACTTGTTTTCATGCTTTGATTTTTCCTTAAAAGACTTTGTAGAAACAAAGAACTGTTAAGGCCTAGTGAGAGAGACAGCTGGTTGAAGACGTACGAAAAGCTCCAGCTGAAGAAACGCTGATTGTGTTAATTGTTTATTTCTTACAAGAGTACTACAAGAAAAAGGTCATAGAATAGATTGTTATAAATGTTTCTAAATGTTACGCCAATTTGTATATAAAGCTACTCAACTTTCACCACTGTCTCAGAATTGGTCAGATTGACCAATTAAGGCAAATGTCGAGGACGACATTCAAAAAGGAGGGAAGAGTGTGACATGCAGAAGTAGTGCTGTTGCTTCAAAAGCATCCAGCAACTATAAGAGTTAACACAGTTACAAGAGACAGGAAGTGTTGTGCTTCAGAAGCATCCAGCAACTAGAGGGGTTAACACAGTCACAGGAGACAGGGAGTGTTTAGCAGAGCCCCAGGGGGATCGTGAGGAACTTGTTTATTAGTCTGGCTGGAGCCGAAGAGAAAGGTGGAGTATGATCTGTATCTCACTTATTAGTCTGGGTGGAGCCGAAGAGAAAGGTGGTGTATGATCTGTATCTCACAGAAGGCAAGTGAACAGAATTCAGGTCAGGACGGAAGCTAAACACAGGTCAGATAGACGACCTGAACTAACAGTGCAGAGTATTATCAGACAGAAAGATAAGGACTGGAAGGAATCATGTCACAGGGATCATCTCCCTCATCAACCCCCCCCCATCTCCATGCAGGATAAAGAATACTGTGTACTATTGTGTCCTTGTGAAGGAAAAACCTGTGGTTGTGTATGCGTAGAAGTGTGCTGCAAAGAGATCTAATCTGGCCCCCTCAGACCCAATCCTGGTATGCATGGCCCCCTCAGACCCAATCCTGGTATGCATGGCCCCCTCATCCCCAATCCTGGTATGCATGCCCCCCTCATCCCCAATCCTGATATGCATGGCCCCTTCATCTCCAATCCTGGTATGCATGGGCCCCTCATTCCCAATCCTGGTATGCATAGCACCCCTCCTCCCCAATCCTGATATGCATTGCCCCCTCCTCCCCAATCCCGATATGCATGGCCCCCTCATCCCCAATCCTGATATGCATTGCCCCCTCATCCCCAATCCCAGTATGCATGGCCCCCTCAGACCCAATCCTGGTATGCATGGCCCTCTGAGACCCAGTCCTGGTATGCATGGCCCTTCATCCCCAATCCTGATATGCATGGCCCCCTCATCCCCAATCCTGGTATGCATGGGCCCCTCATCACCAATCCTGATATGCATTGCCCCCTCATCCCCAATCCTGATATGCAGGATAAATATATAATATTAATATTAATCTTAATATTCATGGCCCCTATCCTGGCATACATGGCCCCCCATCACTGCACACATGAAAAAAATAAACACTTCTACTCACCTTCCTTCCTCCCCTTGGCTCCAGCGCTGCTGTCTTGTCGATAGCTGATCTCAGCATCTGAGCAGTGCATGACATCACTGCCATGTGCCCTCAGAAGCCGAGGTGAGCTGCGGGGATATTCATTCCTCACCACGCCAGGACTATGGGAGTGGAGAGGAGTGAATAGTCATTCTTCTTAATAGCGTGCACTGTTAGTGACGCGCCCAGGGGATGGGGACGACTTGGCGCCCGGGCCTTGTTGCCTGACTCTGGGGGATGTCACGGTGGTTGGCTCCCGGGCCCGTACCCTGGGGTCACTCTTAAAAGAAGGGGAAGTTATATGGGATAGGGGAATGTTTGTGACGCCACCCGTGGTGTCTGGTGAGGATCACCAGCGCTGCGACAGTCCTCTGAGGTCGGTGTTCAGGAAGCTAGTTGGTGCGGCTCCCCACAGGTGGAGCGGGGCCTCAGGGCAGCGTAAGTGAGGGGGATGCAGGACAGAGGGGACCCAGCCGGGTCAGAGGAAGAATAGGCACACTCACACAACAGTTCACTTCAGTACCTTTACTGGTGGTGTTTCAGGCACAATCCAGGGCACTTTAGGGTGAAGGGTGCATATCAGGACTCTCCCCAGTGAGTGGGTGTAGGGCCTCCTGTTGCTTGCCTTTCCTTGATAGGTTTCTGACCTGCCTGGAGCTAGGCCTAACTTGGTCTCTGTCTTGCACCTGCTAACCTGGTGGTAGGGCCTTTTGTTGGAGTTCACACTCCCTGGTCTCTGGGGCCTCCGTGACTCCTGACCCTGGTATAACAGTCAGCTTTTGGTGTTCCTGGGACATGTAGTTCGCCAGGGGTTCCGGTTGTTTCTGCTGGGTGTAAGGAATCCCTGCGGACCCAGTGTCCGGTAAATGGTTTTGGGGTGAGCTGGTTAAGCTCCTCTGCCCCCTATGATACTCTCCTTCCACTCGCCTTCGGCCACGCTCGGTGCCCTCACTAGGCTTAACACTGCAGCAGGCACGCTGCGCTTCGCCGCTCTTTTGGCGTCGGCACGCCCTAGGCTCACTAACTCGAGCTCTCTGAGTCTGGACTGAACTGACTGGGCTCCACTGCAGTCTAGCTTCTGCAGGAGCTCCTCTCAACAGACTGCCTGCCTAACTCCACCCTCCAGTATATATGTCCCTATCCGGGCTCCCTCTGGTGGTCTGAGGTGGTAGGGTGGAGGTGTGTGAATGCTATGAGGGCCTCTTGTGGAGAAGTCCATCCATGCACCCCTCTGGGATCTGTGGCACCAATGCGCAGCAGGGCGCCACATTCCCCCCTAGCAAAGCTCAGTACTCCCGGACTGAAGTAATTTTTATAACAGGTAACAACAATAACTCTTCCCTTTATGGGAGGCACTTTGCTTGAACGTTGCATAATAAAACATTATAAATAATAAATATATACATACATACAATAAGAAACCTCAGAATTTGTCTGTTCCGGTGAGGTCCCCTGACAGGGTGTCCATCTCACGGGTAAAGTACAAGGTAGCTTGAGGGACCTGTCCAAAGCAAACCCTCAACGTAGGCCCTGGGGTGGCTGCAGGGCATGGCGATCCTGAGTTGGACCTCCACTTCTGCCACGCCAGACAGGTTTTTGTTCTGAGGTCACCTAAAGGGGCACTCCAGGGAGTGAAATTATTTACAGCAAACAGTTTTTGGGCTGCACACAGTCCTCAGCCACAAAGTTCTTTATATACCCTTACGGGTAACTAGAGATAACAAGGGAAGCGTCCATATCACTTAAATTGTCCATTAGTAAGGCAAAGCACAAGTTAAGAAATACACACATGAAAATACACAATATAATGCCCCAGGAGCAACTATTTACACTGTCAAGAGTTTCCTTCTCTATTCTCTGTATCTGACAGGGGTCTGACCTCGTGTGCTACGTGTCGACTTATGTGGTACTGGGATGCGTGAGGCACTAGTGTTTGCACTATCTCCCACTCTGTCAGTTCTAAGTGTTAGGGGACTGCAGGGTTGCCTTAACCTCTCTGTGGGACTGGCAAGTATACCATTGGCTGGGCCTTCTTGCTCTGCTTCAACCGGGGATCCTTCTTCCGGGGATTCTTCTTGAGCAGGCTCTTCTGAAGCACTTACAGATTCTACTTGCTGTGGAGGGTCTTCTGGCGTTGAAAGAAGTGGATCACAGGTATTATTACTGCTCCTTCTTAGTTGAGGCCAATCTGCCGGGAAATCTCCTAAGTCAGTATGGAGTACTGCTTCCTTAGGTTCCTCAGGTACGGTGAGAGGAACTTCTTCTTGGGGCTTTAGCAGGTCTGGACACAACTTCAGATGGTCTCTAGATACCGTTGCCGTCGTTATTCCTCCGTCTTTGCTAATCAAACAGGTCTTCTTGTTATCAAATCTTGAATTTAACACAGTGTAGGGTTCTCTCTCCCACTGGTCATCAAGTTTGTGGTTTCTCCTTTTCCTCTTTAACACCACTTCTCCTGGTGTGAAGGGTTCGGCGGGCGCACTTTTATTGTAGTGGGCTTCCTGCTTGTCCCTTACCCGAGTGAGACTGTCTTCGACACAGGCCTGTACTCTTCTGTACTGCTCCTATCTGGTCGTGTCCCAGTCCTCAGTGGACATATCTGCTTCAGGTTCTACTACACCAAGCTCCAGGTCCATGGGCAACTTCCCGGGTCTTGCTCACATGAGATATGCTGGAGTACAATTGGTGGAACTCACAGGTATGTGGTTGTACAGATCTACCAGGTCAGGTAGTAGGTCTGGCCACTGATTTCTCTCCTCTAGTGGTAGGGTCTTCAGCAGGTTGATGATGATGTTATTCATCTTTTCACAGAGACCATTAGTTTGGGGGTGGTACGGTGTAGTCCGGATCTTTTTACACCCGTACAGATGGCAGAACTCCTTGAACAGATCGGCTTCAAAGGCTGGGCCTTGATCCGTCAGCACCTGCTCCGGGTATCCATGGGGCTTGCAGAAGTATGCCTGAAACGTCCTCGCTGCTTTCTCTGCCGTCAGATCCTTGACGGGGGCGACCACCAGGAACCAGGAGTAGTGATCCACCATGGTCAGGGCATAGGAATATTCTGACGTGCTGGGTGACAGCTTGACATGATCCAGGGCCACGATCTCCAAGGGACGAGTCGTCTTGATGGGTTGCAGGGGTGCCTTCTGGCCGCTGTAGTCTTTTCTTCTGAGGCTACAGGGTCCACAATTCCGGCACCTTCTCTCAATGAAACTGCGCATTCCTACCCAATAAAACCGACACTTCAGCAGTGTTTCTAGCTTCTTCCAGCCAAAGTGCCCCGCCTGATCGTGGTAGGCTTCCAACACCATCTGGATGTCTGTCTTGGTCACCACTATCTGCCATACCATCTCATAGGTTTTGGGGTTGACGTACCTCCGGCACAGCTTCTCTCTATAAATGAACAGCCGGCTCTTTTCATTCCACAGCTGCTTGGCTTGTAGAGACGCGTCCTTCTCCAGGGAGGAACCTTCTTGAGTTATCAGCTCTTTGATACGGCTGACAACCGGGTCGCTGTCCTGGGTCTCCTTCCAGCTGTGGTGAGGCAGGGGGATTAACGTCTTACCGCGATGCCTCCTGGAGACTCGTTGCTCGTGGACCATTCCATTCCGATGAAAGGCAAGTAGTTCAATCTCCTCCAGGTCATCCACTTCTTCTTCAGTGTCCGACTGGTGAGGCATCCTGGACAGGGCATCGGCATTGGCGTTCTTGCGGCCTGCCCGGTACTTAATGGTGAATTGGTAGTTTGACAGCCGAGCCATCCATCGTTGCTCCATGGCTCCTAACTTGGCTGTTTCTAGATGAGTCAAGGGGTTGTTATCAGTGAAGGCAGTGAACTTACTGGAGGCTAGGCAGTGCTTGAACAGTTCAGTGATGGCCCAGACCAGGGCCAGGAACTCCAACTTAAAGCTGCTATAGTTCTCTGGGTTCCTCTCGGTCGGGCGGAGCTTCCTGCTTGCATAGGCGATCACCTTCTCTCGGCCATCCTGCTTCTGACTCAGTACAGTTCCTAATCCTTCGTTGCTGGCATCAGTGTACAGCAGGAACGGTTGGCTGTAGTCAGGGTAGGCTAGGATCTCTTCGCCGGTCAGGATCTCCTTCATCACCTTATAGGATTCAGCTTGCTCCTTACCCCACTGGAACGGGGGATTTGTGCCTCTGGGGGGCTGTCCTACCAGGAGGTCTTGCAGAGGCGCCGCTTTCTTGGTATAGTCCTTCACAAACCTCTGGTAGTACCCGACTAGTCCCAGGAACTGACGTACCTCCTTGAGGCTCTTCGGCTCCGGCCATTTCTGGATGGCAGTAACCTTCTCCGGGACTGGTGCTACTCCCTCTGGACTGACCATGTGCCCCAGGTACTGTACCTTTCGCTTGAGCAGGTGGCACTTTGAGGGCTTCAGCTTCATCTCATACCAGGACAGCGACTCAAATATCTCCGCCAGGTGATTCAAGTGGTCCTCATATGTTTTGAAGTACACTATCACGTCGTCCAGGTATAGTAGTACAGTCTCGAAGTTGCGGTGTCCCAGGCAGCACTCCATCAATCTCTGGAATGTTCCGGGGGCGTTGCAGAGTCCAAACGGCATACTGTTGAACTCGCAGAGTCCCATCGGGGTAGTGAAGGCCATCTTCTCCCGATCCTCCTCAGCAACAGCTACTTTCCAGTACCCACTAGTGAGGTCAAGGGTGGAGAAGTAATTTGCAGACTTTAAGGCAGCCAGGGATTCCTCTATACGTGGTAAAGGGTATGCATCTTTATGTGTAATGCGATTTACTTGTCGGTAATCTACACACATTCTCATGCTTCCGTCCTTTTTCCTGACTAGAACTAGGGGAGCTGCCCAGGGACTACAACTATCCCTTACTACCCCTGCCTTCTTCATGTCATGCAACATCTCCTTCGCCTTCTGGTAGTGTGCTGGTGGTATAGGCCTGTAACGTTCTTTGATGGGTGGATGGTCACCTGTGGGGATATGGTGTTGTACCCCCTTAATCCTCCCAAAGTCAAGTGGGTGCTTACTGAATACCTGCGCGTATTCCTGAACCACCCAGTGTACACCCTGCTTCTGATGGGCAGGAGTGGTGTCTGTCCCAACATGGAGGTGTTGACACCAATCCTCCACCTGGGTTCCCGGGTCATTATCCTCCACTTCGTCTGGTGAGGTTAAGGACTCCGCCGTGTGTATGAAGTTGTTATCTACTGTGTACAGTTTGGCAACAGTGGCGTAGCGTGGTAATCTAATCTCGTCCTCCCCATAGTTCAGAAGACGGACGGGCACCCTCCCATTGCGTACATCCACTACCCCTCTGGCAGCTAAGAGTGTAGGTCTATGCTCTGAGCTAAGGGGCTCTACTACCGCCTGGTAGCTCCGTCCTTTGAGACCTATTACTGCTCTACACCAAATCAACATTTCACTCATCGGGGGAATCACAATGGGTACCGGGTCTGTCACCCGTACGTTACCAATTTCACCGCCTGTCAGCTTTACCTGTTGCTGGTACATAAGGGCTCGGATCTCTTTCTGGAGCGCCCTTCTCTGCCCTGGTCTGGTGGTGTCAGCTATCTGTTGGAGCAAGAACAACACTTCTTCCAAACAGTTACTAACAATATTTGTGCCAAGTATCATATACAAGTCTGTAACATCAGGATTAGTCTCTACTACAATTAGTCCCTGGTCCTTCAGTTCCACTCTTCCCACCTTTACTGCCACATCCTTAACCCCGACTAGGTTAAGGGGGAGGCTGTTTGAGGCATACACGGAAAGATTTGGATCTGGTGGGTGAAGATCTTGGATCCACCTGCGCCTGTTAGAGGCATTTGATGGCTGATTAAATCAGACATCAAGTGCGGGGAAAGATGTGGGCTCAGCGCTGGAGTCTGCATCAAAGGCAAGAATACGTCACTGGTCATGAAGGGGTTAAGGTGGTTTGTTTGCTGGTTACGAGTAGTTGGTTACGAGTTCGTAGACATCAAACATGTATAGGTCCTATTTTATTTAAGTGGTGAAAAAAAAATCCAAAGTTTGCTAAAAAAAAAAAAAAAAAAAAAAATGCCACCATTTTCCGAGACCCGCAGCATCTCCATTGTTCGGGATCTGGGGCCGGGTGAGGGCTTATTTTTTGCGTGCTGAGCTAACGTTTTGATTTATACCATTTTGGAGTAGATCCGATGTTTTGATCGCCCCTTATTACATTTTATTGCACTGTTGGGGTGACCAAAAAAACGTAATTCTGGCGTTTAGAATTTTTTTCTCGTTGCGCTGTTTACCGATTGGATTAATTCTTTTTTTAGATTGATAGATCGGGCGATTCTGAACGTGGCGATACCAAATATGTGTATGTGTTTTTTTTTTATTATTTTATTTTGAATAGGGCGAAAGGGGGGTGATTTAAACTTTTATATATTTTTTTATTTTTTTAATATTTTTAAAAACATTTTTTTTACACTTTTTGCATGCTTCAATAGTCTCCGTAGGAGACTAGAAGCAGCACTTGTCTGATCGTCTCTGCTACATAGAGGTGATCAGCAGATCACCTCTATGTAGCAGAAATGCTACTGTACTATGAGCGCCGACCACTAGGTGTCGCTCGTAGTAATCTTTACTTGACAACCACTGGAGTCTGCTGCATCGGTGACTGGCAATCATGTGACGGAGTCGCCAATGGGAGGGGCCAATGCTGTGCTTCAGGCGCGGCGATGTTAAATGCCGCTGTCAGAGATTGACAGCGGCATTTAACTGGTTAACAGCCGCGGATGGATCGCGATTCCACCGGCAGCTGTTGTGGGCACATGTCAGCTGTATAAATCAGCTGACGTGCCTGGTTCAGTGCTGGCTCAGCGCCGGAGCCCGCGCTGAACAGGGGGTGATGATGTGAGGCGTACTAATACGCCCCATGTCGTAAAGGGGTTAATACCCTAGTAGTGCGTTTAATGTCTTTGTTGTGGTAAAAGTTGTTCCAGAATATTAACTTGTTTTTTTGGGGGGATCTATAGATAGAGGTCGTCCCCATGACAGGAAACTCTTTGAAGTTCTGATAAATGTTTTCTATGTTGTATGTTTGTATCTGAACAAGTCAGCCACATTCCCACATCCTCTGCCGTGATCACGCATTTTTATCCAAAGGGACGTTTAAATTTTTTTTTTTGCAGAAGGTTTTGGGGAAGGAGGCACCATTGTGGATTCTAATTTTCCTAGATCCTCAGGCCATTGTATGTGTGTTAGGCAGCGCTAATTTTCAGGCTGCACCTACAGGTGCATCTCACTAAATTATAATATCGTCAAAAAGTTAAATTTATTTCAGTTCTTCAATACAAAAAGTGAAACTCCTATATTATATAGAGTCATTACAAACAGAGTGATCTATTTCAAGTGTTTATTTCTGTTAATGTTGATGATCAACACATAATGAAAACACAAAAGTCATTATCTCAGTAAATTAGAATAATTAACAAAAAACACCTGCAAAGGCTTCCTAAGCGTTTAAAAAGGTCCCTTAGTCTGTTTCAGTAGGCTCCGCAATCATGGGGAAGACTGCTGACTTAACAGATCATAGAATCATAGAATCATAGAATCATAGAATGGTAGAGTTGGAAGGGACCTCCTGGGTCATCTGGTCCAACCCCCTGCTCAAAGCAGGATTCACTAGATCATCTCAGACAGATTTCTGTCCAGCCTCTGTTTGAAGACGTCCATTGAAGGGGAACTCACCACCTCTCGCGGCAGCCTGTTCCACTCCTTAATCACCCTAACTGTCAAAAAGTTTTTTCTAATATCTAATCTGTGTCTCCTCCCATTTAGTTTCATCCCATTGCTTCTAGTCTTTCCTTGTGCAAATGAGAATAATGATGATCCTTCTACAATGTGACAGCCCTTGACATATTTGTAGACAGCTATTAAGTCTCCTCTCAGTCTTCTTTTTTGCAAGCTGTCCAGAAGGCAGTCATTGACACACTCCACAAGGTCCCAGAGTTCCAATTTTCATTTGGAAATGAAGGTCCCAGAGTCTGGAGGAAGAGTGGAGAGGCCACAATCCAAGCTGCTTGAGGTCTAGTGTGAAGTTTCCACAATCAGTGATGGTTTGGGGAGCCATGTCATCTGCTGGTGTAGGTCCACTGTGTTTTATCAAGACCAAAGTCAGTGCAGCCGTCTACCAGGAAATTTTAGAGCACTTCATGCTTCCCTGTGCCGACAAGCTTTTTGGAGATGGAAATATCATTCTCCAGCAGGACTTGGCACCTGTCCACACTGCCAAAAGTGCCAATACCTGGTTTAAAAACAGCAGTATCACTGTGTTTGATTGGCAGCAAACTCACCTGACCTTAACCCCATAGAAAATCTATGGGGTATTGTCAAGAGGAAGATGAGAGACACCAGACCCAACAATGCAGACGAGCTGAAGGGTGCTATCAAAGCAACCTGGGCTTCCATAACACCTCAGCAGTGCCACAGGCTGATCGCCTCAATGCCACGCAGCATTTGATGCAGTAATTGATGCAAAAGGAGCCCCGACCAAGTATTGAGTGCATTTACTGAACATACAGTGGGGAAAAAAAGTATTGTGACTGTTTGAGGTTGCGGACAGGTGTCTTTTATACTGATAAAAAGTTCAAACAGGTGCCAGTACTACAGGTAATGAGTGGAAGACAGAGGCGCCTCTTAAAGAAGAAGTTACAGGTTTGTGAGAGCCAGAAGTTTTGCTTGTTTGTAGGTCACCAAATACTTATTTTCCACCAAAATTTGAAAAAAAATGTCTTTCCAAATCAGACAATGTGATTTTCAGGATTTGTTTTCTCATTTTGTCTCTCATAGTTGAGGTCTACCTATGATGTCAATTACAGGCCTCTCATCTTTTTAAGTGGGACAACTTGCACAGTTGGTGGCTGACTAAATACTTTTTTCCCCACTGTACATTTCAGTAGACCAACATTGCAGATTTTAAAAACATTTTTCAAGCTGTTGTTATTAAATATTCTAATTTACTGAGATAATGACTTTTGTGTTTTCATTGGCTGTAAGCCATAATCATCAACAGTAACAGAAATAAACACTTGAAATAGATCACTCTGTATGTAATGACTCTATATAATATTGGAGTTTCACTTTTTGTATTGAAGAACAGAAATAAATTAACTTTCTGATGATATTCTAATTTAGTGAGATGCACCTGTAGATTTGCTACATGGAACGATGGCCGATGTAAGTGCAACCCGGTGATTGGTAATAAAGCACATATGCTGCCCGTGGCCGATATTCCTAATAATTTAGACAGGTGTTCAGATGGGAAGAGAGGAGACGTAGGCGCCATCCTGGTGTAATAGAAGTAGTGCGGAGCCCTGCACCGAGCGGAGACCCGAGGAAAAACACTGAAACGCTCTAGGGTGGCGCTCTACTTCCCTGGAGAAATGCAGTGTGCCGAAGAAAAGAACATAATTATGAGCATGTGGAAAGATCTTTTCTAAATGTTTGGTCCAGTGGAACAACAATTGGGATCAGGAGGGAAAGATGAGCTCTTCTGAGGCTGACTGTGGTTGTGCACCAGCCCCTTCTCTTTTTCTCGTCCTTCGGTTGAACTTGATGGACCTTTGTCTTTTTTCAACCGTAACTATGATTGTATCATTGCCCGCACTCTTTGTCTGCGGCAGCACGCACACCGTACTCCAGTGAGGTCTTCCTTCACCCATGTGGCTTTCATGGTGGGCACACTCTACAGCAGCAGCTTAGTTTATTCCATCCCTCTCCAACAGTCCCGATAAGTCATCTGCCCACCAGGATTAGTCACTTGTGGTGCTGTCCTGGTTTCTGGCCCCACGTTACTGGCCGGGGTCTCCAACTGGTTGCCGTCACATCGCTGCTGACCCCTCAGTACCCGCACGTCTGTGGGTAATATCTCTCTACTTGGGTGTCTTGCTGTCTCTCTAAGATGCCCCTCACATCGCCGACTTATTCGTTGTCTTCTCCTGAGGGCATGGTGAGCTATCTAGCTTTTTTTTCAATTTCAGCACACATTCTTCTCTTATAAGACCTACTCTAATCTCCTCTTCCCATAAGACATGAGGCCTCCAGGCACCACGTCACACAACGGCAGCACCTGCGATCAAGGACCATCATTAAATCTTCCAGTCCCTTCCACTAGGACAACTGTAATGCGGCCAAACTGCAAGTGCCCCTACTTGTCCACTTACAACATCACTCTGTAAGGGTGAGGCAAAGTTATATAAGGGATGTGACAGAGACTGTCGTGTACCTGCCCCTGAAGACAAAAATTAGCATAAGATGAATATTGACATGCAGTTTTATGGCGTAATGTGAAATGTGACTAATGTACACTGTTATGTACTGATTCTGCTGTGTGGGTACTGTAAGGTAACGCCTAAGGTAACCTGGTACACTCAGCTCAGGGGTAGGGAAAGCATAGGATTAGATAGAGGTTAGGGTTTAGGGCCCAGGACAGTGACAGAGTGGGGCTTATCAGTGTACAGTAATAGGAATAGTGTAGGATACAGTTAAATGTTTGGGACCAGTCCAGCATGGGAGGGGTAAAGTCAAGTAAAAAGGGGAAACACTTCCTGGTTTAGTTAGAGAAAGTTAGAGAAATTGTGAGGTTCGTGTGAAGTTCAGGTTCAAGTGACAGTGGGCTGGAGGCATGTGGAGTACACATAGTTCTGGTAGCATGAGTTGGTACCAGATTTACTGCAGACATTCCTGTAACATCCTCATGCTACGGCCCGAACTAGGCACTGAGGAGTGCTCCTTAATCCTTTCCATATAGAGGAAGCCGGAAGGGGAAATGCGTGAGGGAAATGTAACTGATATCGGGAGTGCTGTGGTGCCGGATGTGAAATCCCTGGGACTGACAAAAGGATCAAGAGTAGAGATAGTCCAAGCTGATCAGAAGCAAGAGCTTGACATGTATGGTGTTGATGGAACCGAAGGGTGCTGTGCCCGATACTGCGCATTAAAGACTGTTGTATCTGAACTGTGAAGGGGGGGAAGAGCCTAGGCTCTGAATAGAAGATCCATGACAAATATAAGGGCAAATGGTATAAATTTTATTGAACAAATACAATTAGGGGTGAAGAAACATACATAGAAGACACAGTGTCTTAAAAGGGCGCGCACAGTGGAATAAAACACTCCATAAGAGCCATAATTAAGACACTATATATAATCACCTCATATATCATTAGTATGCAGGTAGTTAATTATGTATGTCGCTTATGGAAGCTTGATAGAATCTATAGATCAACCATGAAAAACATGTCTAAAAGAGGCCTATTGCCTCTGAATGGAGATTACCTTAAATGTCTGCCCACGTGCGCGCCACCCCCGACGCGCGTTTCGGCGGTCAGCCCCTTTGTCAAGATCAATGATCCTTCTCATCCATTAGTCCTAATTTGGCAATTTTTTGTGATGGAATACAATAAGTACAATGTGATTATTACATATATATTGCCCATATCTGTCAGATTTCTTTTTATCTGAACTGTCCAGTAAAGTTGAACTTGTTATAACAAACCGGGTGTCCCTTGATATGTGTGCGGCTGGACCTGGAACTGAGGACGTGGATGCAACGGGGGCCTCCGGCCTGTATGGGGGTGCACTGCACTGTACACAGCATTACACTACTGGGCTGGGACACTATGTGTTTGTGGGTTGCCAGGGCATGGAGAAGCAGCAGCTCGCCCACAGCTACCGCCCTGGACACCTCACAGCTAAAATGGTTGTAAAACGGAGACATAAAAATGTTTGCATTGAAATTAGAATGGGGAAAAAAGCGACACTGACCCTCCCCGATCTCCCAGTTCTCCTTACAAGGTACACTCAGCCAATCAGTGTCTCACTCGAGAAATGAGGCAGAACCCAGAAGCAGAGACCACTGGGGACCGATAAGTGTCAGGTATTGTCCTGCATGGAACGGTTATGGTGAATATCACTTTCTTAAAGGTGAAATGTCATCAAGTCAAAAGGAGCCATATTTTGTTATTTTATTCTCTCTGCTCCCCTGAGTTTATAGTTTTAAAATCCACCATATGGTTCCGGAGATATGGGCCTTTTTTATTTAGCAGCAGTCTAAAGACATGCCCACGTAGGACCATGTAAGCCATGCCCCTGAGGATGGCATGAGCCATGCCCTGAAATCCTGTGAGCCACGCCCTATAGAATACTGTGATCCAAGCCCCTGGGGACCCTGTGAGCCATGCCCCTGAGGATCCCATAAGCCACGCCCATGGGATCCTGTGAGCCATGCCCCTGAGGATCCCATAAGCCATGCCCTGGGGGTCCTGTGAGCCACTCCCCTGAGGATCCTGTGAGACACTCCTTTGAGGATCCTGTGAGCCACACCCCTGGGACCCTGTGAGCCCTGCCCTGAGGATCCCGTGAGCCATGCCCCTGAAGATCACATAAGCTACGCCCCTGGGGATCCTATGATACACTCTCCTGAGGATCATGTGAGCCACTCCCATGATGATCCTGTCAGTCATGCCCTTGAGGATCCCGTGAGTCATGCCTCTGAGGATCCCATAAGCCACGCCCCTGGGGAATCCTGTGAGCCACTCCCCTGAGGATCCTGTGAGCCTCTCCCCTGAGGATTTGTGAGCCATGCCCGAGGATCCTGTGAATCACGCCCCCTGAGGACCCTGTGAGTCATGCCCCTGAGGATCCCATAAGCCATGCCCCCTGGGGAATCCTGTGAGCAACTCCCCTAAGGATCCTGTGCGCCACTCCCCTGAGAATCTGAGTCACGCCCCTAAGGATCCTGTGAGTCACGCCTCTGAGGATCTGTGAGTCACGCCCCTCAGGATCCTGTGAGTCACACCTCTGAGGATCCTGTGAATCACACCCCCTGAGAACCCTGTGAGTCATGCCCCTGAGGATCCCGTAAGCCACGTCCCCTGGGGATCCTGTGAGCCACTCCCCTAAGGATCCTGTTGGCCACACCCCTGAGGATCTGTGAGCCACGCCCCTGAGGAACTTGTGAGTCCCGCCTCTGAGGATCATGTGAGCCACTCCCATGAGGATCTGTGAGTCACACCCCTAAGGATCCTGTGAGTCACGCCTCTGAGGATCTGTGAGTCATGCCCCTGAGGATCCTGTGACTCACGCCTCTGAGGATCCTGTGAATCACGCCCCCTGAGGACCCTGTGAGTCAAGCCCCTGAGGATCCCGTAAGACACGCCCCCTGGGGATCCTGTGAGACACTCCCCTAAGGATCCTGTGAACCATTTCCCTAAGGATCCTGTGAGTCACGTCCCTGAGGATCCTGTGAGTCATTCCCTCATTATTATGAGCATAAAAATTAGCGCTAAAAAAGGCCCCTATCTCTGGAACTGTAGGGCGGATTTTTAAAAAACAAAAACCTGAGTACTTTGGAACGCCGGGAATAAAATAAGAGCAGAATCTGGTCCCTTTTGACCTGGTGACATTTCAACTGCTTGTATGACATGATTTCAGTTTAAGGCTGGTGGACCACAATGCACAGAGTGGTCAGCAGTGACTGATATGGGCCCGAAAGCCCGGTGCCCCCTGCCTGGCATCGGCCCCCTTCTCCCTACACCCACCATACATGACAGAAGAACCCAGGAGCGTGAGTGTGGGCCGAGCCCGCTCCATACCCGCTGGGCGCCAGCTGTTCTACACTGCAGATACCTCCTGTGATTGGCGGGAGCTCGAATCACACAAGTTTAAACCCTTAGATGTCACGGCAAGCAGTGACAATGGCATCTAAGTGGATAGATAGGGGTCAGAGACGTCATCACCTCCATAGGGCAACTGCAACCCTCGTTGGAACCAGATGGGTTGGTTAATGGCCAAAGATTGTGCCCTTGTGTGACACCTCTGTCGCCCTCCCTGGGTTCTTGGGGTACTCAGAGCTGGGTCAGTGTAGGGGTCGCGGGGGATGCAGTCGTGGCCTAGACCCGTTCCGTGCCCAGGGCTGTCACATTAAAAATAATGGGCTTTCAAGTAAGAGTGGTATTTCGACTATGCCACCTCCTGTTTCCGGTGATGGACACCAGCGCTGCTACAGTCCACTGAGGCTGGTGTTACGGGCAGCTAAGATGGGACGGCTCCCCGCAGGCGGAGCAGGCCTCAGGGCAAGGTGAGAAGGAATGGTGGGTGCAGTGCCGCGCAGGAAATAACAGGCTGAGGCGGTGTGTGAAGTCATCCGGGGCTTTACTCACTTTAGATGAACTTTCAGCCGCAAAGCTTCTCTCTGCTACACACGGCGTACTGCGGCCACCGGGAAGGGGGTCCAGCACTTTCCAGATAGATCAGGAGCACCTGTCGAGACCCTTCTGGTGTGTGTTCCTCTCCTTTGTAAGTTCTCCCACTAAGTCTTCTCCTGACTGTGTGTGGTACCAACGTGGTGTAAGGCCGGGTCCCACTGGATAAACGCAGTGTGAGAGATACAGGTGGCGACTCTGCTCCGTCCGCATCCCCCTGGGATCCACTAAGCCTCCGGGCTTTTCTGACTGAGACGTGAAGTAACAAAGTCAGATATCGGGGGCCGGTTACCCCTCTTGCAGCAGGAATCCCTCTGACTAGGCCAGAGTAAAGAATACAGTTGGCGTAGGCCGCTCCGTCCGTATCCCCCTGGGATCCTTTTGCCTGTGGAGCCTATCTCCTCCGCTCCCCTCCAGGCCTTCTTAGGTAGGGACCTTGACCAGGTAGAGACACGGGTTAACTCTGACCCGCTCCTCGTCTCAAGGCCAGAGTACGAGGACCGCGAACCTTCCGCCAGCTACAGCCTCTTGCTGGACCCTGACAGAATACCCTCAATCAAAGACCCTGAACCTAAGATGGCCGTAGATTAAATATGAATCAATAACTGTTTCCTAAAAGTGTGTCCTCCACCCTCACCCACTATATGGTTCCCCCTATCTTTGGTTCCCCCCATCTCCTCTATCCCGGGGCAGCACCCTGGTGCATTTAGGCCCCCTTCAGGACAGGAGTGGTGTAGTGTTGAGTGGTGAAGTGGGGTCCTGTGAGAAGCTCCATCCTTACCTGGAAGAGGAGATACCACACCTCAAGCTGAGGTGCAGTACCCCTGTGGCGACTGAACCCTCAGGGGCGCCACACCTTCACTCTAGGACCCCCAGATTTCTATACGTGCTCCTGGTGGTCGGGGGTGATTCTGGGCATCGGTATAAGTGGTTGGTGCAGCCCTAAGAATGACGCCCACCGCGGCAGCGCAGGAGTTTTTATATTTAGAGATTAGAATTTCACAGCATCTTCTGCTTCATATTTGGGAAGGAGACAAAACATGACGCTGTCACTTTAAGACTTTTCTTCCCCATGGAACGGCCTATGTACAAATCAACAGAAGGAAATGAGCAGAACGGCGGTCACACTGCCCAGCACCGCCCGCCAGTGATCAGCAGCAGCGGGATCCCCCACCAGGCACCTGCTCACTCTGCACTGGCCACACCCCAAACTCAACGCCACGCCCCCTCTTGTCTCTGGCTGTGATAACAATCGCCCCCCCTCCCATTCTTCCAGAGCTCCGCCCATCTCATAAAACATCAAAAGGAATCCGGCAGGGCCCGCCCCTCCGCTCCTCTGTGATTGGTGGGTTTCCGGCAGGCCTCGCCCCTCTGCTTTCTTGTCGTGTTCTTAGTGACCCCGCCCCCTCCAGCCGTTCGCCGAGGATCCTGCCGCTGTGTGAGATGAGGAGCGCTCGGCCCCGAGAGATGCTGCAGCCGTGCTGAGTGCGAGGTAAGCGGGAGCGCGCCCGGTGACAGGTGGAGGCCGGAGAGGCGGCAACAGGCACGGGCACAGGAGGGTTCGCCCGGGGGAGATGAGCGGAACACGGACAGGTAGGATGGAGGAGGGGGGGATGTGGAGAGCGGAGCTGGGGGCGGCGGCGGCTGAGCCGTTAGCTTTTGTTTCCATGTGTATAGCCGGCAGTGCTATCTCCGGAGCCAGGCCGCCATTGTCTGCAGCCAGCTGCTCTCCGCTCACCGGGACCGAGAGGCAGAGAGGCGGCTGTAGTGTGCTGCTGTCTCCATTACATACAATATAGCTCTATCTGTGTATATAATACGCGCCCCCACATGTACATGTATACTGTATATACACTGTGCCCCCACATGTACATATATACTGTATATATACACTGCGCCCCCACATGTACACTGTATATACACTGCGCCCCCACATGTACATGTACATGTATACTGTATATATACACTGTGCCCCCACATGTACATATATACTGTATATATACACTGCGCCCCCACATGTACATATATACTGTATATATACACTGCGCCCCCACATGTACACTGTATATACACTGTGCCCCCACATGTACATGTATACTGTATATATACACTGTGCCCCCACATGTACATATATACTGTATATATACACTGCGCCTCCACATGTACATATATACTGTATATACACTGTGCCCCCACATGTACACTGTATATACACTGCGCCCCCACATGTACATGTATACTGTATATATACACTGCGCCCCCACATGTACATGTATACTGTATATATACACTGCGCCCCCACATGTACATGTATACTGTATATACACTGCGCCCCCACATGTACATATATACTGTATATATACACTGCGCCCCCACATGTACACTGTATATACACTGCGCCCCCACATGTACATATATACTGTATATATACACTGCGCCCCCACATGTACACTGTATATACACTGCGCCCCCACATGTACATATATACTGTATATATACACTGCGCCCCCACATGTACACTGTATATACACTGCGCCCCCACATGTACATATATACTGTATATATACACTGCGCCCCCACATGTACACTGTATATACACTGCGCCCCCACATGTACATATATACTGTATATATACACTGCGCCCCCACATGTACACTGTATATACACTGCGCCCCCACATGTACATATATACTGTATATATACACTGCGCCCCCACATGTACACTGTATATACACTGCGCCCCCACATGTACACTGTATATACACTGCGCCCCCACATGTACACTGTATATACACTGCGCCCCCACATGTACATATATACTGTATATATATACACTGCGCCCCCACATGTACACTGTATATACACTGCGCCCCCACATGTACATATATACTGTATATACACTGTGCCCCCACATGTACACTGTATATACACTGTGCCCCCACATGTACACTGTATATACACTGTGCCCCCACATGTACACGTATACTGTATATACACTGTGCCCCCACATGTACATGTATACTGTATATACACTGCGCCCCCACATGTACACTGTATATACACTGCGCCCCCACATGTACACTGTATATACACTGCGCCCCCACATGTACACTGTATATACACTGCGCCCCCACATGTACATGTACACTGTATATACACTGCGCCCCCACATGTACATGTACACTGTATATACACTGCGCCCCCACATGTACATGTATACTGTATATACACTGCGCCCCCACATGTACATGTATACTGTATATACACTGTGCCCCCACATGTACACTGTATATACACTGCGCCCCCACATGTACATGTATACTGTATATACACTGTGCCCCCACATGTACACTGTATATACACTGCGCCCCCACATGTACATATATACTGTATATATACACTGCGCCCCCACATGTACACTGTATATACACTGCGCCCCCACATGTACACTGTATATACACTGCGCCCCCACATGTACACTGTATATACACTGCGCCCCCACATGTACACTGTATATACACTGCGCCCCCACATGTACACTGTATATACACTGCGCCCCCACATGTACACTGTATATACACTGCGCCCCCACATGTACACTGTATATACACTGCGCCCCCACATGTACATATATACTGTATATATACACTGCGCCCCCACATGTACACTGTATATACACTGCGCCCCCACATGTACATATATACTGTATATATACACTGCGCCCCCACATGTACACTGTATATACACTGCGCCCCCACATGTACATATATACTGTATATATACACTGCGCCCCCACATGTACACTGTATATACACTGCGCCCCCACATGTACATATATACTGTATATATACACTGCGCCCCCACATGTACACTGTATATACACTGCGCCCCCACATGTACATATATACTGTATATATACACTGCGCCCCCACATGTACACTGTATATACACTGCGCCCCCACATGTACATATATACTGTATATATACACTGCGCCCCACATGTACACTGTATATACACTGCGCCCCCACATGTACACTGTATATACACTGCGCCCCCACATGTACATATATACTGTATATATACACTGCGCCCCCACATGTACACTGTATATACACTGCGCCCCCACATGTACATATATACTGTATATATACACTGCGCCCCCACATGTACACTGTATATACACTGCGCCCCCACATGTACATATATACTGTATATATACACTGCGCCCCCACATGTACACTGTATATACACTGCGCCCCCACATGTACATATATACTGTATATATACACTGCGCCCCCACATGTACACTGTATATACACTGCGCCCCCACATGTACATATATACTGTATATATACACTGTGCCCCCACATGTACACTGTATATACACTGTGCCCCCACATGTACACTGTATATACACTGTGCCCCCACATGTACACTGTATATACACTGTGCCCCCACATGTATACTGTATATACACTGTGCCCCCACATGTACACTGTATATACACTGTGCCCCCACATGTACACTGTATATACACTGTGCCCCCACATGTACACTGTATATACACTGCGCCCCCACATGTACACTGTATATACACTGCGCCCCCACATGTACACTGTATATACACTGCGCCCCCACATGTACATGTACACTGTATATACACTGCGCCCCCACATGTATACTGTATATACACTGCGCCCCCACATGTACATGTATACTGTATATACACTGTGCCCCCACATGTACACTGTATATACACTGCGCCCCCACATGTACATGTATACTGTATATACACTGTGCCCCCACATGTACACTGTATATACACTGCGCCCCCACATGTATATATACACTGCGCCCCCACATGTACACTGTATATACACTGCGCCCCCACATGTACACTGTATATACACTGCGCCCCCACATGTACACTGTATATACACTGCGCCCCCACATGTACATATATACTGTATATATACACTGCGCCCCCACATGTACACTGTATATACACTGCGCCCCCACATGTACATATATACTGTATATATACAATGCGCCCCCACATGTACACTGTATATACACTGCGCCCCCACATGTACATATATACTGTATATATACACTGCGCCCCCACATGTACACTGTATATACACTGCGCCCCCACATGTATATATACACTGCGCCCCCACATGTACACTGTATATACACTGTGCCCCCACATGTACATGTATACTGTATATACACTGTGCCCCCACATGTACATGTATACTGTATATACACTGTGCCCCCACATGTACATGTATACTGTATATACACTGTGCCCCCACATGTACATGTATACTGTATATACACTGTGCCCCCACATGTACATGTATACTGTGTATATACACTGCGCCCCCACATGTACATGTATACTGTGTATATACACTGCGCCCCCACATGTACATGTATACTGTGTATATACACTGCGCCCCCACATGTACATGTATACTGTGTATATACACTGCGCCCCCACATGTACATGTATACTGTGTATATACACTGCGCCCCCACATGTACATGTACATGTACACTGTATATACACTGTGCCCCCACATGTACATGTACACTGTATATACACTGTGCCCCCACATGTACATGTACACTGTATATACACTGTGCCCCCACATGTACATGTATACTGTATATACACTGTGCCCCCACATGTACATGTATACTGTATATACACTGTGCCCCCACATGTACATGTATATACACTGTGCCCCCACATGTACATGTATACTGTATATACACTGCGCCCCCACATGTACATGTATACTGTATATATACACTGCGCCCCCACATGTACATGTATACTGTATATATACACTGCGCCCCCACATGTACATGTATACTGTATATATACACTGCGCCCCCACATGTACATGTATACTGTATATATACACTGCGCCCCCACATGTACATGTATACTGTATATACCCAGTGCGCCCCCACATGTACATGTATACTGTATATACCCAGTGCGCCCCCACATGTACATGTATACTGTATATACCCAGTGCGCCCCCACGTGTACATGTGTACTGTATATACCCAGTGCGCCCCCACGTGTACATGTGTACTGTATATACCCAGTGCGCCCCCACGTGTACATGTGTACTGTATATACCCACTGCGCCCCCACGTGTACATGTGTACTGTGTATACCCACTGCACCCCCACGTGTACAGACCAAAAGTTTGGACACACCTCATTTAAAGATTTTTCTGTATTTTCATGACTATGAAAATTGTACATTCACACTGAAGGCATCAAAACGATGAATTAACACATGTGGAATTATATACTTAACAAAAAAGTGTGAAACAACTGAAAATATGTCTTATATTCTAGGTTCTTCAAAGTAGCCACCTTTTGCTTTGATGACTGCTTTGCACACTCTTGGCATTCTCTTGATGAGCTTCAAGAGGTAGTCACCGGAATTGGTCTTCCAACAATCTTGAAGGAGTTCCCAGAGATACTTACCACTTGTTGGCCCTTTTGCCTTCACTCTGCGGTCCAGCTCATCCCAAACCATCTCGATTGGGTTCAGGTCTGGTGACTGTGGAGGCCAGGTCATCTGGCATAGCACCCCATCACTCTCCTTCTTGGTCAAATAGCCCTTACACAGCCTGGAGGTGTGTTTGGGGTCATTGTCCTGTTGAAAAATAAATGATGGTCCAACTAAACGCAAACCGGATGGAATAGCATGCCGCTGCCAAATGCTGTGGTAGCCATGCTGGTTCAGTATGCCTTCAATTTTGAATAAATCCCCAACAGTGTCACCAGCAAAGCACCCCCACACCATCACACCTCCTCCTCCATGCTTCACAGTGGGAACCAGGCATGTAGAGTCCATCCGTTCACCTTTTCTGCGTCGCACAAAGACACGGTGGTTGGAACCAAATATCTCAAATTTGGACTCATCAGACCAAAGCACAGATTTCCACTGGTCTAATCTCCATTCCTTGTGTTCTTTAGCCCAAACAAGTCTCTTCTGCTTGTTGCCTGTCCTTAGCAGTGGTTTCCTAGGAGCTATTTTACCATGAAGGCCTGCTGCACAAAGTCTCCTCTTAACAGTTGTTGAAGAGATGTGTCTGCTGCTAGAACTCTGTGTGGCATTGACCTGGTCTCTAATCTGAGCTGCTGTTAACCTGCGATTTCTGAGGCTGGTGACTCGGATAAACTTATCCTCAGAAGCAGAGGTGACTCTTGGTCTTCCTTTCCTGGGGCTGTCCTCATGTGAGCCAGTTTCTTTGTAGCGCTTGATGGTTTTTGCAACTGCACTTGTGGACACTTTCAGAGTTTGCCCAATTTTTGGGACTGACTGACCTTCATTTCTTAAAGTAATGATGGCCACTCATTTTTCTTTACTGGGCTGCTTTTTTCTTGCCATAATACAAATTCTAACAGTCTATTCAGTAGGACTATCAGCTGTGTATCCACCAGACTTCTGCACAACACAACTGATGGTCCCAACCCCATTTATAAGGCAAGAAATCCCACTTATTAAACCTGACAGGGCACACCTGTGAAGTGAAAACCATTTCTGGTGACTACCTCTTGAAGCTCATCAAGAGAATGCCAAGGGTGTGCAAAGCAGTCATCAAAGCAAAAGGTGGCTACTTTGAAGAACCTAGAATATAAGACATATTTTCAGTTGTTTCACACTTTTCTGTTAAGTATATAATTCCACATGTGTTAATTCATAGTTTTGATGCCTTCAGTGTGAATGTACAATTTTCATAGTCATGAAAATACAGAAAAAAAATGTTTAAATGAGAAGGTGTGTCCAAACTTTTGGTCTGTACTGTGTATGCATGTATGTGTGTGTGTATATATATATATATATATATATATATATATATATATATATATATATATATATATATATATATATATATATATATATATATATATATATACACTGTGCCCCCACATGTACATATATACTGTATATATACACTGCAACTCCACCCTGTATATACTGTATACACTGCACCTCCATTATATATGTACAGAGCACAGAACCTCCATATGTATTGTAAATACACAGTAATGTCATCATATTTCTATGTATAGTCGAAGTACTGTAATTTCACTGTATTTAGTGCACAGTACCTCTATATATATATATATATATATATATATATATATATATATATATATATATATTATATGCTGTATACTCTGTACCTCTGCACTGTATATACGCTACACCTCAAATATATACTGTGTAAACACTGCACCATCATCTGAATATACTGTGCTGTGGATTCGCTGCACCTCCAATATACACTGTGTTCCAAATTATTATGCAAATAATATTTTCTCAGATTTTCCAAAATTCCCTATATGAATTGCAGTCATAGTAATTTTCCAGTGAAATAACTATTAGAGTACAACTGAAAGGTTTTTGTACAAACTGCCTATAACAGTATATTTTAAAAAAAATAAAACACTCAAACTGCACTCAAAATGCATGTTCCAAATTATTATGCACAGCAGAGTTTTCAACCTTTTCATTTGAATAAAGAACAAAAAAAATGGTCATTTTTGAAATTATAAGCATTAGCAGGTTATTACACACTGAAATCAAACAGTTTTCAACTCAAAACTTTATTCTAGGTGATGTTACATTTGCACATAGGACCCCTTGTTCGAAAGGAGCTTCTGAACTCTCGTCCATTGAATTTGTCAGGTTTTGGATGGTTTCTGCTTCAATTGTTTTGCATGAGGACAGAATACCCTCCCAGAGCTGATGCTTAGATGTCAACTGCCTCCCGCCATCATAGACACTCCTTTTGATGATGCTCCAGAGGTTCTCAATGGGGTTGAGGTCAGGGGAGCATGGGTGCCACACCATAAGTTTGTCCCCTTTTATGCCTATAGCAGCCAGAGATGCAGATGTGTTATGTGCAGCATGAGACGGGCCTCCGCCTCCGCCCCCCCCCCCCCCCCTGTGTATGCGGTGTGCTGCCTCCGCCCCCCCCCCTGTGTATGCGGTGCGCCGCCTCCGCCCCCCCCCCCCCCCGTGTATGCGGTGTGCCGCCTCCGCCCCCCCCCCCCCCTGTGTATGCGGTGCGCCGCCTCCGCCCAATTATGCATCCAGCACTTATATGCATCTATGGGTGCAAAGACCCCAAGGTAGGTTATCACAAAAACCTTATACATAAATCCAGTGCACTGCTTACTACATGGACACTATATACAGTGTGCAGGCAGACGGTATATAGCCAGTGCACTGCGCACTACATGGACGCCATATACAGTGTGCAGACGGTATATAATCAGTGCACTGCACACTACATGGACGTCATATACAGTGTGCAGACGGTATATAACCAGTGCACTGCGCACTACATGGACGCTATATACAGTGTGCAGATTGTATATGACCAGTGCACTGCGCACTACATGGACACCATATACAGTGTGCAGACGGTATATGACCAGTGCACTGCGCACTACATGGACACTATACACAGTGTGCAGACGGTATATGACCAGTGCACTGCGCTGATATTTTCTTCCTTCCTTATGTGACATTATCCTACGTGGTTGTTTCCCAGGTCTGGGATATTTGGTGGTTGAAAATCAGAAATAAGGTCTCGTCCTCAGCACGTTTTTCCCTTTTCCTCTCCCCTTGGAGAAGGCGCAGCTTAGGTGGGCTGTCTGCTACAAGAAGAGTGTTGTTGTTTAGCTGGGGGTGTTCTTTTATATTTTTCCTTCTCCATATTGTGAGACCCTGCACGCTTTCACAAGCCGTGGGCTGCGCTCTGCTGCGTCCCCTGTAGGATTATAGCTGCACTTCATTTCTCCAGGGAAGGTTTTCTCTCTGCAGAAACTTTTGGTGGAGTCTGGAGGAAGCAGGCGTCATCTGTCCCCGCTCAGCCTTTCCTCTACTCTTACTTTTCCCTTGTGTTTATATTGTGCACAAGGCGTTTAGTTTCCATGATTGCCGAGGGCTGTTCTGTGTCCGCCCCAGACTCTGCAAACAATAGCAAGCAGGTAGATGGAGACGGCACAGACGGGATCCGCTTTATGGCACCCTTTATGGTGCGGTTTATGCCTCCTGTTATCTACCTTCAGAATATAATGGTCGGAGCTCCTTATCTTTGGGTCTTGTATGTGAATCACTAGGAGGAAGGACGATATAATACTGACCTGAAGCAGATTACTGATGAGGAGAAGCATCCACTAGTGACAGCTTTCATCCCATCTAGATAATCTGATCATTGCTGTCCTACTACCTCCGGCTCTATACGAGATGATCGGCGGTCATTTAATGGCCTGTTTATACCAGCCGACCACAGAACGATTCTTAATACAACTGTTCTGTGCATGTAGAATATACTTGTTATCGACAGCATGTTCCCAGTTTACACAGGACAATTGTGCTGCCGAGAGTGCTGATTTTTAATGTCATGAACAACCCTATCGCCTGACGAATGAGCTTTCTGCTTGTTCTCCAGGTGATTGCCGGCACGTTTACACAAGCCGATAATTGTCCAACAAGTCCGCTTGTTACCAGATTATCGGCTCGTCTGAATGAGCGAGTACGCCATGACTTGTATAAATCGGACAGAGATCAGAACGCAGTGCGCGGACTGACCCAAGCGCAACAGCTGCATAGAAATACATGAAGCCGTCACACTGAGGTCGGGAGAGCCGCCGGCCAGTCCATACATTGTGTTCCAATCTCGGTCCGATTTTATACAGCCGTCTGACTGCGCCCTATAAGAGAATGATGACTGTGAAGTGAATGGGAGGGTGTGCAGTACTGTCCAGGGGGTCACAAGCTGTGCCAGCCCCCTCCATCAACTGATCGATGGGGGCACTAATCAGATATCAATGACAGATACTACAGATTAGTCATCAGTGGGTCTCGGGGAAACTCACTTTGACATTTTATTATACCTTATATACGGTATTTGTCTGTCTTCCTTCACACTTCTTTTTTTTTTTTTTTTTTCTGCAGTATAAAACGTAATAAAACGCCATGTTTCAAGCACGGTTTTTCTTTAGTTTGTTCTATTTTTTTTTTTTTTTGTACTGACTCCCTGGGTCCGGCATTGTTTCCCCGCCACTGCTCTGGTCTCATATATTGGCTGCAGCGGTGACGTCGTGTCGTTGGTGTGCATCACCGCTGTAGGGTATCGATGAGCTGAGCGGCCTGGGCCGAGACAGGAGCAGCAGCGCTGTACTGGACCCAGGGAGGGTAAGGACCTGCTGTTTAGTATTTTACAACTTTCCAGAAAGTGGACAGCCCTTTTTGTAAATTAAATCTGAGCTCAGCATTCTGGTGCCATCACCCATCAGCCAGAGATTGGCTGCACTGGTCACCTGATATTCCTGCTGCAGCCACATCAACAAAGACCTGGGCCGGCTGCAGGGAGCTGTCACTGCGGGGAGCGGTGTACAGCTGACTTTATTTTCCATATAGGAGGCCTATTACAAGAAAATAATGATGGATGGCCCCCCTAACTCGCGCTGTAGCCTCCTTTTTCTGAGCATCGTTAGAATCCCAGTAGGGCTGGAAAATTTTGCCTAAAGTAAAAAATATATATTTTTATTTTTTTGAGACCCAGCAGTTTGGCGAAGGCCAATCAAGAAGCAATGGCGTATAGCTTTTAATGGAGGTGAAATCCCCTTTTCTTCTCTTTTCCCCTCTCACACACTGTCTGCACCCGCACTTGTCGGTGTAGGACCAGTGGTGACAATGAGCTTTTCTGCCACTGTTTGTTCTGTCGCCTCTGCTCAGCCCAGCCCGCCTTATACAAACATGTCTGTCCTGGTTCCAGAGTAATGGGCACATAAACTACGTCTGTATACAATAGTCCAGGCGACTATGCTTGTGCTATGTCTCACTATATGGTGGTAGAAGTCCGACATACACTGTAATACATTAATTTTCCCTCAACTCCTCCTTTACACCTAAATCTTCTCTTTGCAGAGCCCATTTGACAATGGTGGTCCCTGACAGCTCCCTTGGCATACAGCATGACCGCATGAGGAGCGACGGTATGATGGAAGGAGAAAGCAAAGCCGACTCTAGTTCCGACCTAAAAGAAGTCCGCAAACTGCATGAATTGGTGCGAAGGCTGGAAATTCAGAACCAGCAGTTACGGGTGAAGAAGACCCTGCAGAGCACAAGCCACGAGCCTGGCGCGGACCCGCACCTATCCGCTCTGCACTCCTCCGGGGTCATGAACAGCATGAACATTCAGACGGAGGTTGGAGATCTGCAAATCATCCCGGACCTGCACAGCAAACTGGAGCAGATCCACTCCGAGAAGGAGAACATTCCCCGGCTGCGGGTGGACTCGCAAGTGCAGTATGACAAGCTGTGCTCCGACGCCAAGCCAGCCGGTAAGGAAGGCAATCACTGTGACCCCGACGACAGCGCCTTCTTCAGCCTGGACGTCAGCGGGAGAACCGAGGAAAGTCTGGCCAAGATGTCGGTGAGGAGCTGCAGTGGAGATCTAGTGGGTTTCTTGGATGAAACTGCACTGGATGAAGTAGAGGTCCTGGAGCTGGGCTCCAGCAGTGAAGACGACGAGGACTGCTGGTACGTCCATGTTTATGGGGGACGTATAAGGTGCCTGACCCTTTAAATGTTACCGGGCAGATTTAGCAAATCTCCCAGTAGATGGACTAATATTGCAGCTGGAAATATCCAGTGATGCAGAAGCAATTTACTGCTCTGAAATATTTAAGCCTGCGCCAGCGTGGGGATAAACATCCCTCGACCTAGTTTATTTCTTTTCTTCTTAGGCTGCATTCCAGTCTATTTTATTTGCTTGTAAACCAATATTATAGTAGGTTTTGCTTTATATATCTCCTCTTGTACAGGGAAACCTTTATAATGCTTAGCTGTAGGAAAGGTAAAGACTTAAAAGTGCCTATAAGTTTATTAAAGAGAGTACATTATTTAAAAGAAAAAAAAAATGGCGCATTTGTTTGGGAAACAGCGCCATCTTGCCCCATGGCCTGTTTGGGGTATTGCTGCTCAGCCCCGTTCTTTCCAGTGGGACTAGACCTTTCCTACCAGATACAGCCCACGGATGAGTGCTGGAGTCTAGGGCCAAAAAAAGCAGGCATTTGGTCACATTTCATACAACCCCTTTACAGTGGCTGCACCAAGAAAAAGTGATAACTTATTGATTTGCTGGGGTTCTGACTATTGGGACCCCCTCCAGTCACGAGAACAGGCTCTTTAGAGACACTTCTGAATGGAACAGAGGTGCTCATGCTCTATATATAAGGGACTGTGTACGTAGGTGAATTCTCCTTCCTTAACAATTTTCCCCCTTTCCTGGACAGGCATACTTTTTAGGTTTTTGTATATGCGCTTTTAAATTTTCTTTCAGATAGTCAAATAATTTTTGCTTATTTTCATGACACGTGGTGTTTAATTTGTCGGATATTGGGGAGAAAATATATATAAAAATAGGAAATACAATTTTTTTTTATTTTAGTTCACCTTTTTTTGGAGGGGTATTCTAACATAGTAATACGTTTTTTTTATTGCTGGTTTCCCCTGTAAATGGGGCTGGTATGCTAGCCCTAGTTGCATGGTAAATTCAGCTTTTTCGTGAGTGTATACTGTGATCAGGAAGGCTCTGACTGTGTCTGACAGCCAGCTTTCCACTCCACAAAGTAGCACTGTCATTTGCTAGCAGCTTACTCTGCATTGACGTTTTAAAATGTCAGTGTAGAGTAAAGTGTGGACCTCCTGGATGTTTAAGTCTATGGGAGGTCTGGAAGTAGGTAGGCAGCACAGTGTCTCTGATTTCTTTATCCCATGCACATTGACTAGACTCATGCCCATTTTATTTTAAGGCTTTACGTGTCACCAAACAAGCTAGCAAGTGCAGAGCAGAAGCCGGATTCTCCTTTAAAATGGTGCAGACAAGTGTTGGATCACCACAGCCCAGAGACAGAAGCCGCCTGCAGAACATTGATTGGAAAGCTTGATCAAGGTTGGTGAAGTGATACATATTTTTTTTTTCCCAATGCAATCCTGATGTGTAGCATAGACCCAGGATTAGGGAAGTGCTTACAGATGCCAAGCTGAGGATACATTTTATGTAGTCGTCCTCGAAGACAAAATAGTGTGGTAATCCTCAATTAACATAATGTGAGCAACCCAGTAAATATTGCCCTAGACTTTAAAGGGAATGTCCACTTCTGGACTACTTTTATCTTAAGTCATGTGGCAAGCCTTGTTAATGGGTCAATATTGACTTTTTGGATTGCTACTTCCAATAGGTGGCAGTAGAGTTAAAGTCCTAGTCCTCTCTGAAGAGGCAATTTGCATATTTGATTTCCCAGAGGAGCATTGCATGGCCTATAAGTCTCCTCACACTGACATGTCTGGAATGTCACTGTACACACATGAACTACATCCATGTAAACCTTCTCTCTTTGCAGTATTATAAGGCAGCAGCAGGTAAGCCTTTTCCCATCCCTCGCATCCTACGTTTCCCCCGCAGCTGTCTGTTCTGTATCGTGGCGTTGCATCTGTTCTCTCCTTTTATAATACTGTTCTGCTTTCAATCTGTCATTGTAGCAAGTAGATGGAAAAGCCTTTACTGCAGCCCGCTGGCATCGCCGAGTGCATATAACGCCAACCATGAGACCAGCTGTTGTAGCAATACACTAAACTCACCGGGGTGCCTGAAATCCACTAACAAAGCACTACTAACCTGTGGCAGCTCAGGTACGGCATGTTGTGAATGGCACGTTTCCTAACATACACGGCCTCATTGTATTTGATGTGTGCACAGATCCATCGACTATAAGACATGTAATTATCCTATGTTACACAGCACAATGTAGAAGTCATAAATATAACACCTGGCAGCAAATGGAATAAATGAAAACTAAAGTCAGCTGTGATGCCTGTGCTTATGTGTATGACCTCTGAGGCTCGCTCTTTGCTGCGGAGGTCACATGCTGGTGCGGCACCTAAACAAAGACCACCGCAGATGTATGGCAGACACTGCACTACCAGAGCGGGCTGGGGGGATCAGCCAGTGAGTTAACGGTCCCGTCATGTGTTTTATTACATTTGCTGCATCTTAGGTTGATTCCAGATGTCTATATCATGGTCCCAGCACAGCCCACGACTTCAGGTCCGACGGAGGGTCTCCTGACCCAGATTCGGAGCCTAAATATGCCTGAGGCTGCTACACTTGGATCAGGAGACTTGTAGTCAGTCTTGACGTCGCAGGCTGTGTTCAGACCATGATATACAGGAGTCTCAATTCGGCTTCACAAAGCTGAAATGTACAGTAAAGAATAGCTATAGATGTTGGTGTTTTTTTGTTTTGTTTTCCTTTTATTTTCCTCATTTTTTTTTTTCTTTTTACTCTCTCATTTTCTTTTTTTTTTTCTTTTTCTCCTTTTCGTTTGCTTCCCCCTTTTTCTCCTTTTCGTTTGCCCCTTTGCCTTCCTTTCCGTCAGTACATGTTCATAAACTCACTTTCATAACATCTGGCAAGTATAAATGGAGGGGGGAGATGCAGCTGCAGTTTCTCGGTGTCTGTGATGATACCTATTTTGGCACATTTGGGTGGGTGGGGTACTTTGGCACAGTTGGGTGGGGGTCTCAGCTGATTGATCTGAGCCTGCGGTGACATTTCCATCACACAAGGAAGACCTGGCCCATGTATCAGGAGAGAGAAGGAAAAATCTGAAAGTTAATGGGGTAATTTTTTTTTTTTTTTTGAAAAGGCTAGGGATACATAAAAATGCAGTCATGTGTGTAAACTGCATGTCAAAAGAACACTGCGGACCACCAAAGTGACAGAGGATTACACAGGTGATTTTTGTGCATTCTTTGCCTTTTCAAAAAAACACTTTTTTCTTATATCCCCGGAACAAAGGAAATCCACCTCAAACCTAAAAAGGGGAAGAAACTGGAGGCAGGTAATGTGACTTCAGATGATCCCGTAGGTGTCACTTACCGCAGAAGGTCATCAACATCCGGCAGGCTCCTCTTTCAGCATTGTCCGATGGCCACAGGCTGTTAGAGCATTTTGGTAGACTGAGCGGTACATGGCCATCTCTTATGGTAGTCTCTGATGGTTCCTGCCATGTTGGCTCTCACCACATCCCCTTATACAGATTTATGTCCTGATTATTATTTCTTCCTCCAGGTTACATGAGCATCCATTCTGCCCTCAGCTCTCAGTCCTCTGTGGACAGTGAATTAAGCACATCCGATGACTCCATATCTATGGGATACAAGCTCCAAGATCTGACCGATGTCCAGGTGATGGCCAGACTTCAGGAGGAAAGTGAGTCCCATAGCCTGTATCATACAGTATGTGGCCTCCAGGCCACCATGACACTTCTGTGTCCATCTGTCATTGATTACCCAGGAGCCAGACCCTAATCACACTTTAATTTGGATTATGCTCTACTAACAATCAATTCATGCCCTTTCGTGAAGGTACGGCCATGTATTAGGGCTCATCATCGTGGTAGGACCTGTATGGTCTTCCCTCACCCTGTGACTCTTCAGTTGTTGCAATGCTCAGTGCACGATGGGAGTTGTAGTTTTGCAATAGCTGATGAGTCACATGTTGGGGAACACCGTTCGACAAGAAGAGCACTTTGTGTTTTTCCTTTTATTCACACATGGATTTGCAGTCTGTCGGAGCTAGACTTCAGAAGGATTTCCCTATGTAAAGCTTCTGTACAGCGGCATCCACCACCCATAGGCTTCCATTGTCCATTTTTCCTATATGCAGCAGAAAGCGCAGTGCTATACAGTAGGAAGGTATGCCCATAGTGGCCTAGAGGAGAATAATTTGTACATATTATAATGTATTTTTTTTTTTTTTTTTTTTTAACAAGAGGAAAACAGAGTCATCATGGTTTAAAAAGAGACACATATTTTATTGACACAATTGATTAAAACAAGTATATAATCAGAATAGAGAAAAATATGAATAATAAGCAAGTGAAGAGCAAGGTGGACAATGAAATATCCGAATTAGCTAAAACGGACCTGCCTCAGCACTAGATGCTCAATCAAATAAACGCAACTCTATAGCTGGAAAAAGGTTTTTCCATCGAAGTAGAAAAATGCTGCACCTAAAATTTTTGACCAGTAGAGTATAAGTAATAGGCATAAAAATTTGTTTAAATAGGGTACAATATCATGTCAAGATTGATAAGCTATTATAAAACCGAACACATGGTGGCGCACTCTACAGTGCACTGCAGAGAAAAGAAAAAAGAAAAGCAGCAAAGCCAAGCTTATCAATTAAAGTGCAGCATGCATATTTGTATTAATACAGAGTTGGGTAAATAGGAGAGCACCTCCACACATTCCCTTCCCTCCCCCCTACCCCCCACTCCTACCAAAAGAGAGGAGAGGGAAGTGACCTCTTAAGCATATTTGAGCAGAGTGCCAAAGGAGGTGTGTCACTATAAATGGGCATGAGGGAGATATATCTCTTACCAGGAGTGGTGGTGGGCAGTCAGTGGGTAATTCAGAAAAACCACGTGCGTCCCCACGTCCTTTTGGTAGGAGTGGGGGGTAGGGAGAGGGAAGGGAATGTGTGGAGGTGCTCTCCTATTTACCCAACTCTGTATTAATACAAATATGCATGCTGCACTTTAATTGATAAGCTTGGCTTTGCTGCTTTTCTTTTTTCTTTTCTCTGCAGTGCACTGTAGAGTGCGCCACCATGTGTTCGGTTTTATAATAGCTTATCAATCTTGACATGATATTGTACCCTATTTAAACAAATTTTTATGCCTATTACTTATACTCTACTGGTCAAGAATTTTAGGTGCAGCGTTTTTCTACTTCGATGGAAAAACCTTTTTCCAGCTATAGAGTTGCGTTTATTTGATTGAGCATCTAGTGCTGAGGCAGGTCCGTTTTAGCTAATTCGGATATTTCATTGTCCACCTTGCTCTTCACTTGCTTATTATTCATATTTTTCTCTATTCTGATTATATACTTGTTTTAATCAATTGTGTCAATAAAATATGTGTCTCTTTTTAAACCATGATGACTCTGTTTTCCTCTTGTTAAAAAATGTTACTTTTGAGTCGGTATTTGAGGGTGTTGGGGGGGATTTTGTTCCCTCGCCCACACTCAATTTCTAATATTTGGGCTATTTTGCTAATTATATTATAATGTATGCACAGGGATCTCTCAACCATTTTTTTGGGTTGTCGCCATTTTCTGAGACCCATAACAACATTTTTATTATTTTTTGGCCAATGGAGCTATGTGATGGCTTATTTTTTGTGGGGCAAGAATAATGTTTTTACTAGTACCATTTTGGGATAGATTTGACTCTTTGATCGCTTGTTAGGTTTTTTTTTTTTGTGGAATTGCAGCGCCCTCAAAAAAACTTTAATTTTGGCATTTTTGAATTTTTTGCATTTACCGATTGGGTTAATTTTAATATTTTGCTTGGACTTTTCTGAACGCAGTGATACCACATATGTATTTTTTATCTTTACTGTCAAAAGGGGGGGGGGGGAGGGGAAGGGGGTGATTTTAAAAAAAAAAAAAAAAAGTTCAAGAGGTTGTCCACTACATAGTATACTGCCCCCATCAATTTAAACCTGGTAAACAAGGGTTTTGCATACCCTGGCCGCAGGCTCTTCTGACATCTGCTGATGTCACGTCAAATTCTGGATTCACGCAGGCGTGACGCGCGCCCCCTCTGATTGATGGGCTGTGGGCGGGGTTTCTCCGCTCATCACAGCCCAGTATCCACTGCGTGCTTGCGGCCAATGAAAGCAGAAGGAAAGCGCGCTTTGGATAGTGGGCTGTGACGTGCGGTGAGAGACCCTGCCCCACAGCCCATCAATCAGAGGGGGCGCGCGTCACTGGGTTACGCCTGCATGAATCGGGAACTTGATGTGACATCAGCTGATGACAGAGCCAGCTGCAGCCGGGGTCACTTGATTCCTGGTGAGCAGTCAGCGATAGCGCCACTCAGAAACAATTGGCAGCAATATGCTTTTCCAAAAAACATTTGGTTACCAGGTTTAAATCGATGGGGGCAGTATACTATGTAGTGGACCACTTCTTTAACTTTTCACTGTTATTGTTAGCCCCTCAGGGGACTTGAAAAAATGTGATTGTCCGATTGCTCGAGCTATATACAGCGATTCCACATATAGCTGCATATAGCAGAAATCAGTCTCCTTTGAAGCCTGACTACAGGCAGAGTTTCAAAGGAGGTCTGTAATGACAAGCATGGGGGGTCATCGACTGATCCCCAGCTATCATAACCCATCGGCGACCCGCGATCATGTCATGGGCGAGGCGATGGATGGAGAAAATGACGCGCATGTATGTCTGCGTGTGTTTAAATGCCGCAGTCCGAGATTGACAGCAGCATTTAACAGGTTGACAATTGAGGGCGGAGCACCAGGTCCTGGTTGTAGTACACAACCTTGACCTGCCCAGTATGGGGCGGGCTTGCTGCGTAAGCACACCCCATACACCCGCTTCCGATACATGCACCGTACATGTTCAACTGATGTCATGAATGGGATTTAAAGGGACACCCCTCCATTAGGAGCTGGTCCAGCATTTCTAGTATTAATCAACTGGTCACCTAAAGGGATTATGTTGCCGGTGTGACCTCTTATTTGGCGGATAAACCGTCCATATAACAGAATCTGACGTGCAGATTTTATACAGACTTTGTGCCTTTGCAGGTCTCCGGCAGGACTATGCATCCAGCTCGGCCTCGGTTTCCCGTCGCAGTTCTAGCGCCTCCCTCAATTCTCTCAGAAGAGGAACCTTCAGTGACCAAGAGTTTGACACCTACAGCTTGGAGGACGACGATGACTGTGACTGTTCTCTGTCCTATCGCAGTGCCCACCGCTATTCCCCATCGCCCCTCAGTTCGCCACGTTGCCAGTCACCGTCAGCCACCGGTGAGGGCAGCAGATCCGCAGTTTCCCGTATTCGTCCTCCTCGCAGATCTATGCAAAATCAAGCGCAGGACCGGATGAAATACCCCAGTTATGAAGGTAATGCCATATCGGCCGTGTCCATGAGTCTGCCTGACTGGGGACATCTGTACTTTACTACATGGGGGGCTGCCTCTGACCTACGGGGTCACAATATTTGTTTATTTTGGAGATCGTACCAATCTTTGAGAATCTTTTGGCCACTTGATGAATGAAGAGATATTGGAAGTTTGGTCAGGTTTGCCACTATATTATCTTTGCCGCTTTAATACCATATTTTGTGGACTGTAAGACACACTAAACCATAAGGTGCACCCCAAATTTTGGGGTGCAAAATATGACATTTGTTTTAAAAAAATAAATAAATAAAATGGTGTGTTTTTATAGTCCGTTTTTAAGGGTAGCTTACCTGGGGGGTAGCTGCGGTGGAGCAGGGTCGCTGCTTCAGGAGTGGGGCGATATTGCGGGCCCTGGGCTCTCAGAAGTTGTCGACCGGCATTCCCCTTTCCCGTAGATTTCCCTGCAGTGGGCTTCAGGAAAATGGCCGCTAGAGGTGGCGCATGCGCAGATTGAGATCTCTTCTCTCAAGATCTAAATCTGCACATGTGCCGCCGGAAGCGGCCATTTTCCTGAAGCCCACTGCAGGGAAATCTACGGGAAAGGGGAATGCCGGTCGACAACTTCTGAGAGCCCAGGGCCCGCAGCATCACCCAACTCCTGCCGCCGGCCCCCTGAATCTGCAACCCTACCTCCTGTGGCCCCGCTCGACTGCAGCCGTTCCCCCTCCCGGTAAGATACTTTTGGCTAATAAGATGCACCCCCTTTTTACTCCTAATTTTTTTGGGGAAAAAATGCGTCTCATAATCCAAACAAAATACGGTAATTATATTGGGGGTAGTTATATATGGGTTTAATCTTCTTTGGCCTGACCATATTAGACACACAGTGCTTGCCCCCCTGCAGCTACAAATCACTAGATGCTGATACTGGCCCCTATGAGTAAGGAAATAAAATGTTATTTCATGTGGTCTGGAACATTTGTCTCCATTATTTATTTAATTTATTAATGAATTATTTAATTTTTCCAGATGACCTGAGACACAGCATGCCCAATCTTGCAAAAACAAGTCTCCGTTCCTTGGAAGCTGTGAGAAACAGTCGCAGTTTAGAGTCGGATCTCCAGGGCCCGAGCGGCCGACTAACCAGGATTCAGCCGTCTACAGGCAGTAAGTACTGAGAATGGATTATGTAGGGTGAGCAATGTGCTGCCCATAATGCAGGCAGACACTTACACCATCACTAGAGGTAGAGAGCAGTCACTGGAGTGATTGGCATTGTTCTGCAGATTCTTAAAAGGTTATTCCCTAAAAAAAGATAAGTTAAGATAAGTATCCCTTATCCTTAGAATAGGGAGGGAATAACTTGTTGTTTGCTGAAGTCTGTACTTTGAGGCCCCCGGTGATCTTGAGATCAGGCTTTGAAATGCCGACAATGGGGCTCTGCCGCTCCGCCTTGAATGTAGTGAAAATACAAACACTTGACCTCTGCCTCATTCATGGTCTATAGGGCTGGGACTTTTTCCAGCGGTGTCATGGACAATGAATGGTGCGGAGGTCACCTCTTCTCCATTGAAGACAAGTCTGCAGACCCCCATTCTTGGCGATCACTGATTGACCACCAGTGATCAGCAAAGTTATCAATTATCCAGAGGGTAATTTTAGATTTATTGGGGCATGTCAAGAGAAATTCTCTGCTAAGGATTTGCGGATATTCTGCACTGCTGACATCCCATATAATAAATCCAATTCCAGACCCATAGTACTTGCGGTTGGATTTATTATATGGTATAGCAGCAGTGCAGATTATCTAGGTTACTCTGTCGCCTCATTGGGGGACACAGGACCATGGGTGTTATGCTGCTGTCGACTAGGAGGCGACACTATGCATAATCTGAAAAAAGATTAAGCGTGGCTCCTCCTCTGCAGTATACATCCCTGGACGGCGTCAGCCTTCTCCGGTTTTTGCTTAGTTTCGCATAGGAGGCACACCTAAAACTTTTACTCCGTTTTCATCGACGGGATTACAGATGAAGAAAAGTGGGTCTCTGCCGGCATGGCTCCTTCCTCGGCCCCTTATTACAGGGTGCACGGTTGAAGTCGAGATGGCTATTCCCCATGTCGCTCCTTCCCCAGCCCCTCGGGTGCTGGTTTGAAGTAGAGACCACCCTCCTTCCCCAATTCCTTTTGGTTTCTGGGTTGAGGTCGAGGCGAGGATATAGCCCCCTGATGGTGACAGCAGCACGTCCCTAATCCCCCTCTGGGGGTATTAGGTTGAAACGCCTCAGGTAGGGCCTGTACAGGCAGCACTCTGCAGCTCCCAGCAGCCAGCGCCTGAATCCAGGGACCCCAGCCCTGCTGCTGGCTCCTGTTGGGGCCGGGGGGAGTGCAGGCAGGCATGACAACAGAGGCACCGACCTCCCTGCGCCCTGTCTCTGCGGCAGCACCAGCTCTTCATGGGCCCCCCTTCTGCTTATACCCCACCGCTATCCTGCCTTTAAATCCGGGGGGGGGGGTCCGGTTCAGAGCCGGCCCCCTCCCGGACTTCCGTGCCGGCCTGGAGCCCCTTTGGGCATCAGGCATCTAATTTAGTCCGCGGCTTCGGCTAGCCCCCCGGATGACAAATATGACACTCTACAGTGTCATAGAGGGGGTGGATCGAGACTGAAAGGGTGCGATTTCACATAGCTCTCCGCCCCCCTTCTTTCTTAACCTTACTCCGGCGGCCATTATCTGCTGCAGGATAAGGGATTAACCCTGCAGCTACCGGTCGGCCACAGACCAGGCCAGCCAGTCTCCGGGAGGCACAGGACTGTGGATCTTCGGTGCTGGACCCAGGGACACACTGGGGGATAAGATCACAGCTGGAGTTCTTCCTCGGCTGTGAATCCATTATTCCTTATAGGCTCCTCTGCATAGCCACCCCTGTAGGGCCCTCTGCATAGCCACCCCAGTGCACTATGCTGGGCTCAAGGTCCAAGAGAACCAGGCAGGACTGCTATTATGCACTCTGTACAGCCTGCAGTAATACTCTCCCCAGTGGCAGCACGTACCCGCACTGCCAGGACTGCATCCAGACTACTGTGCCAGAGCCCCAAGAAGCCCCTGCCAATGCTTCGGTGTCTAATGCCACGCCGGAATGGGTCACTCAGATGTCACAATCTATGACGCAGTCTCTAGATAACCTAACCTCCACATTGCTTCAGGCTCTGCAGAGTCATGCCTCTGCTATGAACGCTACCCAGCAAAGGGAAAGCTCGACTCAGGGATATGACGACCCGGGCACATCCACGTCTAGTTCAGGACGCAAGCGGACCCACAGGTCATGTTCATCTGCGTCATCCCATAGCACACGGTCATCCCCTTCTAGGGAGAGACACCGTAGTTCCAGGTCATCTAGACCGTCCCCTACCAGGGACAGTCAATGCAGATCTCCACAGCAATCCACGACCAGAGAATCACTCAGCAGGAGTCTCCTTAGCGATACACTGGATTCGGAAGGCATCTGTGATTCCGACTCGGACAAGGAAACTGAAGGGTCCCTGATCCCAATCCCCCCTAGCAATACAGCGCTAGTTGAGGATGTAATCTCGTCCATCCATCGGGTGCTGGACATTTCTGATCCGCCCCCGGAGGCACCACAACACAAGATTTCCTTTGAAGGAGTTCTGAAGCCGCCTAAGGTCTTCCGTGACCACCCAGAGTTTAAGTCGATCCTTAAAAAGCAGTTCTCACAGCCTGAGAAGAAGTTTACCAATCGCAAATATCTGGAGGCGCGGTACCCCTTCCCACAGGAGGTCACCAAGGAATGGACAGATCCACCTGAAGTGGATCCCCCAGTCTCTAGGCTAGCAGCACAGTCACTCCTTTCACTGCCAGATAGCTCAACCCTTAGGGACACAGCAGACCGGCAGGTGGAACGCATGGCTCGTTCAATTTTCGAGGCCGCAGGGGCCTCCCTGGCTCCCGCGTTCATTTCAGTTTGGGCTGCCAAGGCCATCCTGGCTTGGGCCCAAAATTTACAAGCTGGCCTCCCAGTATCTGCTCCTGAGCTGTCGGACCAAGCGGTTCAAATAGCAGTTGTAGCAGATTACATGCTTCATGCAGCTATGGATTCTGCAAGGGGTGCAGCGGGGATAGCATCAAACGCCATCACGATTCGGCGTATCCTCTGGCTGCGTGAATGGAAAGAAGTCGCAGCCTCAAAGAAGTCCCTCACGCACCTCCTGTACCTCAGTGGTCGACTTTTTGGTGAACAGTTGTACACTATGATATCCAACGCCACCGGGTTTAAGAGTACCTCTCTCCCCCCAACTGAAGCCCAAACACTTACAAGAAGCGCAACCAAACTCTATTCCGATCCTTTCGGAACTCTTCGGGCTGGTCCGTCTCGCAGCCAGCACAAAATAGCAACCGCGTCCCATGCAGGGACAACTCGCGGTCGACGCAAAAGTCGGACAAGACCTAGCAGTCAAAAGCAGGCCAGTCAAAGTTCAAAGGAGGAAAATCTCAGACTTCCTCCTCATCATGACTCACGGATTCCAGAAGACACCCCACCTGTAGGCGGCAGTCTTTTGCTCTTTCATCAAGTCTGGCTGCCTATTACAGAAGACAGGTGGGTCAGGGAACTAGTGTCTTCGGGATACAAGATAGAGTTCACTTCCAACCCACCAAACAGACTTTCTTTCTGCTCCCCCAAAACCGCCAGCCAAGGCTCGTGCCTTCCGCCAAGCGGTCTCCTCGCTTCTTCAAGCAGGAGTCATAGTACCGATCCCCGCGGCCGAGCACTTCCGAGGGTTCTACTCCAATTTATTCGTAGTCCCCAAGAAAGGAGGCGGCGTACGGCCCATACTGGACCTAAAACAGCTCAACAAATATGTACGGGTAAGTCACTTCCGCATGGAGTCCCTTCGGTCCATCATTGCGTCCATGGAGAAGGGAGAATTTCTCGCCTCCATAGACATACAAGACGCATACCTGCATATACCAATTGCAATCGACCAGGACCACTACCAGTTCGTGGCTCTCCCGTTCGGACTCGCCACGGCTCCCAGAGTGTTTACCAAAGTCATGGCAGCCACCATGGACGTCCTGCACTCCAGAGGCATAGTAGTCATTCCATACCTGTACGATCTCCTTATCAAGGCTCCCACCTTCAAGGACTGCGAGCTCAGCGTCTCAATCACAATCGACACTGAGTCGCCTGGGCTGGTTAGTCAACCTACAAAAGTCATCACCAACCCCGAGTGAGTCTCTGACCTTCCTGAGAATGCTATTCAACACCTTCAGGGGTCTAGGGCTCCTTCCCAAGGACAAGGCACTGCCTCTCCGTCTGAGTTCGCACCCTCCTCAGCAAACCCCCTTGATCTCTCCGGTTTGCCATGAGAGTCTTTGGCAGGATGTGGTGGCGGCAGTAGAAGCGGTCCCATTTGCCCAGCTTCACCTCAGGCCTCTCCAACTAACCATCCTCAAGTCATGGGACAGGAACCCTTTTTCTCTCGACAGGGCGTTCAAGTTGACGTCGTCAACCAGGAGGTCCCTACACTGGTGGCTCAAGCCAACCTCTCTAACAAAGGGGAAATCCTTTCTCATGGGTCAGTGGAAGGTTCTGACCACCTTCGCGAGCCTGATGGGTTGAGGTGCGGTGCACCTACACCACAGGGCAAGTGGTCCCCAGCGGAAGCGGCCATGCCCATCAACATCTTGCAAATTCGTGCCATCCTCCTGGCATTGAGCCTTCCATCACTTACTGGCAGCCTCTCACATCAGAGTACAGTCGGACAATGCCACGGCTGTGGCATATGTGAATCACCAAGGGGGGACCCGCAGTGCCCAGGCGATGCGAGAAGTGACACACATTCTCCACTGGGCGGAAGACACAGGTTCGGTTCTCTCTGCGGTCCACATTCCGGGTGTGGACAACTGGGAAGCAGACTTCCTCAGCCGGCAAGGAATGGACTCGGGAGAGTGGTCTCTCCGTCCAGAAGTTTTTCGCCAGATCTGCCATCGCTGGGGGACTCCGGACGTGGACCTAATGGAATCCCACTTCAATGCCAAGGTCTCAAACTTCATGGCCAGAACACACAACCCGCGGGCGCTAGGAGCGGACGCCCTGGTTCAGGACTGGACCCAGTTCCAGCTCCTCTACATTTTTCCACCTCTCCCCCTGATATCCAGAGTGGTGAGGAAGATCAAGCAAGAGGGAGTTCCAACCATCCTAATCGCACCAGACTGGCCCAGACGTACATGGTACGCCGACATCGTACAGCTCACAGCAGACGTCCCCTGGCATCTCCCCGACCGCCCGGCTCTTCTGTCACAAGGCCCGTTCTACCACCAGAACTCGGGGGCCCTCAATTTGACAGCGTGGCCATTGAAACCTGAGTTCTAACCCAGTCAGGGTTCTCGCCGGACGTTATTGGAACCATGATCAGGGCAAGGAAGCCAACCTCTGATAAGATTTATTACCGTACCTGGAAAGCCTTCTTTACCTGCTGCGAATCTCATGGCCAGACCCCATTCCCTTATTCCCTCCCCAGGGTACTTGGGTTTCTCAAATCGGGTCTGGAGGCCAGACTGTCCCTGGCCTCCTTTAAGAGCCAGGTGTCAGCTCTCAGTGCTTTTTCAGAGGTGCATTGCTAACAAGCTGCAAGTAAGGACATTTCTTCAGGGGGTTTCCTGATTGGTTCCCCCCTACAGACGACCACTAGAAACTTGGGACCTCAACCTGGTGCTGACAGCATTACAGGAAACACCTTTTGAACCCCTTACAGAAGTCCCAGTCTGCCTTCTATCCCAGAAAGTGGTTTTCCTGGTGGCAATCACCTCGCTGCGCAGGGTGTCTGAACTGACAGCACTCTCCTGCAGACGACCCTTCCTGGCTTTTTACCAGGACAAGGTAGTTCTCCGTACGGTCCCATCCTTCCTTCCGAAGGTGGTGTCCAACTTCCACCTCAATGAGGAAATTTCACTGCCATCCCTCTGTCCGGTCCCGGTTCATAGAGTGGAGAAGGCTCTGCATACGCTTGACCTTGTCAGGGCATTACGTATCTGTGTCTAGGACTGCGCCCTTCCGGAAGTCTGATTCTCTCTTCCTTCTGGAAGGCGGCCGCAAGGGTCTACCAGCTTCCAAAGCTACCATTGCCAGGTGGATCAAATCCACCATACAAGAGGCCTACCGCCTCAAAAATTCTCTTCCAGCAGGTATTACGGCACACTCTACACGTGCGGTAGGGGCCTCCTGGGCCATTCGGCACCAGGCCTCGGCACAACAAGTGTGTAAGGCAGCCACCTGGACTAGCCTACACACGTTTACCGATCACTATAGCGTTCATACCCAGTCCTCAGCAGACGTGAGCCTGGGTAGATGGGTTCTGCAGGCGGCGGTGCCCCATATGTAGGGGCCTGTCTACACAATATTCGTCCATTGCTTCCCACCTTCCCACCCAGGGACTGCTTTGGGACGTCCCATGGTCCTGTGTCCTCCAATGAGGCGACAGAGTAAAGGAGATTTTTGTGTACTCACCGTAAAATCTCTTTCTCTTAGCCTCTAATTGGGGGACACAGCTCCCATCCTGTTGCCCTTCCGGGCCGTTATGTTGAGTTCTCATATTGTGTTTTTCTTGAGCTCGTACATAGTTGCCTTCTTATTGGCATGATTATGTTATCCATGTTGCTTTCCTCCTACTGCTTTTGCACAAAACTGGAGAAGGCTGATGCCGTCCAGGGGTGTATACTACAGACGAGGAGCCACGATTAATCTTTTTCAGATTATGCATAGTGTCGCCTCCTAGTGGACAGCAGCATAACACCCATGGTCCTGTGTCCCCCAATTAGAGGCTAAGAGAGAGATTTTACGGTGAGTACACAAAAATCTCCTTTTTCCTGGTCTGGTGACCTGTTGGCCCTGCAGCAGCGGCATGTATAAGTGATTGAAATGTGTATGCACAGCTAAATCAGGTTAGTATTTAAACACCTTTTAACTCTCTTGGATGAAACCCTATCGGCCTTTTTCCTCCTAGTTTTATTAAGAGAAATTTTCTAGAAGATGAGCATGTTGGTGCCTGAAGGTCTCAGTACCTTCTATACGTCATCATTTGTAACCACGTCTCAAAAATGACATAGGAAAAGTTGTTGCCATCACAATTACTTTAGGATTGATAGCCGGACACCTGGCATGGTTCACTGATGGGTCCTCACATGGGTTATACACCTCAGAGGAGTAACCAGAATAGACGGTCATTTTACGGCCAGATGGGAGACGTAGGGCAAATGCTGAACGAGAAGCTGAGAATAGCAGAAACGCAAAAATTTTCAATTTTTGCGTCCATATTTTTAACAAAATACTCATGAAGAGCCTTGAGGGGGACTGTTTATGACAAGTATCAGTTTTGATATTTGAACCCCTTTCTAAGACGCTACATTAAGTATAAGTTTTTCTGTGTTTCTTTAGCTTTTAGCACAGATTTTGTTTTTATTTTCTCATGTTCTGGAAACTTTCTGTTCTATCATTGCAGGTGTCCCCCAGAATAAGATGCGGTACAGTTCGGGCTCCAGCCATCCAGGTGGTGTCCGTCAGCCCATGAAAACGGGTTTAAGCACAAGCTCCCTCATGACCTCCAGGCAGCCAATGAAATCCTCCGGTTATAACGGATCAGGTGGGATCCGGAAGATGTCTTCACCTGGTTTAGCTCCAGTCATTCCCGGGGCTTCAAGAACCAATAACCTTCCGCCATCTGTGAAACACTCAGGGGTAAAGTCTCAGTCGACGGCAGGAAACACTGCTCCAAAAAGCAAGATGGTGCAACCTTCCAGGAGGTGAGCTTTGGATCAGGTGCTCTTCTTTGTGGGTTGGTGCCCTGTTTGGAGGGCAGCATGCCCGGAGTACAGAGCTGACACACAGAAACGACACCGCAGCAGATCTTACACAGGCAACTGAAAAAATATAAATACAGGAGTTTAAAAAGGTATTCCCATCTCCAATAGCCTATCCCAATACGTAGAGAATATTAGCAAATGCCTCCAATTAGAAATGTAGTATAGTTCTTCTGATTCGCTGTCATTTACCCCATGTGCAGGGCATTGCGGTAGCTTAGGTAGCCATGGTTATGACCATATAGTGACAATTATTTGTTAGGAACTATGGATACCCAAGCTACTGCAATGCCCTGCACATGGGTTAAGTGACTTGGTGAATCAGAAAAACTATACTACATTTCTAATATTATTCGTATTACATATTGGGATAGGATCTTGGAATACCCCTTTAAGTGCAGCTTATATAGGCGTTTACACTGATGGCCGGACAGGTCTGGCAATAACAGCTGAAATGCTACAAATCCCCGTGCTGTCAGGGATGCTGGGAGCTGTAGTGTTCCAGACGCTGCACATTCTAAAAAGCCGAGCTTGGACATGATGATCCCAAGAACTGATGTAAAGTGAAGATGAATCTAAAATCCTCCATCCTGTCTTCTCTTTAATGCAGATCCCTTAGTTCAAGAACGAATCCTCTGGACGACGACTCGTGGAAAGAAGGATGCTATTAGATCACCCCAAAGATCAGGCGCTTTTTTTCTTCTGTTCAGACTGGTCCAGCGGGCTGGACCCAAATATTTTAGAGGGGGAGGGGGGAAAGAATAAACAGGGAGACCCTTGCCTGTTTCCAGGATCTGAAGCCCCATTTTGTGTTTTTGCTGTAGTTTCCGTTTTTGGATTTTCAGTTCTGTCTCTTCGGACATCCTGCAGTTTTTTTTGTGCTCGTTGTAGATGAATTTTTTTTTCACTGTACCGAGACGCTGGGCTTCAGAAGGAGAAAGAAAAAGAATCTAGATTTGTGTCATTGGACATTTTTGCACTATTGTTAAAGCTCCGTCTACACATGGTGACGTGGGACCGCCTGATCCTTTCTGTTCTCCATGGAGATGAGCCTCTGCCAGACCCCCTTCCTCTGAGAGCACTTGGCCAGGCGTTCCTGTGTATGGGGGTCTGCTGAACATGCATATCTAAGGTGTAAGTCCAACTTAAAGGGGACTGGTCATCTGATTCACGCTGCTGAAATCGCTGTAAGCATGGATCTGAGCCTGGCTGCACCGCTCCTGGTGGTGACAGGCCAATGCTTGTTACTTGCTTCCGTTTCCTATTAAATGTTTTTTGGCAACTAATAAAATACACAGCAGTAATAGCCAAAAGGGTTGTCCAGTCTCCAAGAAAAGTCTGCGGTCACTATATGTGATTGCACACTGTCACGAGTCCCCTGCATTCCCTGTGCAGGTGGGCGGCCATGTGACCATATATATGCAATTTCTATTCTCGTGGTCACATGCTGACTAGTCTCCTGCGATTTTTCTCTTGAGAGAAGCTGGATGAGACTAGTTGGCAGGTGACCGCAAGTATGGAAATTGCATACATGCAGTAATACCAGGAAATCGTGACCATGTGCCACAGGCAAAGTCACGATATGACAGTGTGAGTCACATCGCACGACAGCAGACACTGCTTCTTACCGGATGCTCACTAACTCCTGCACTGTAAATCCAGTGCTTGTTGAGATCATAGGTCGCTCCCGATGGGCTGGCGATTGTCATTCCCAGTGTGGGCGTCTCAGGCCTCATTCAGACCTATGAATCCATTTTTAGTATGTAAGAAAAAAAAAATGGTTGTCCTCATTGCTCTGGATCCACATTTCTTCCACTTTTGGTCTGTGCGCTGGTTTTCACCATCATTGTGGCGACCATTTTTTATTTTGCATGCAGAAGAGAAAAAAAAAAATGTTTTGATCTGCAAATCTAACATGTCCATGTTTTGTCCTCATAGACTATAATGTCCATGTTTTTCACAAATTCTCATGGTCATGTGAATGGCCGCCTCTCACTTTAATGGGGGCTTAGGTACTTAGTGACTAGAGCTGAGCAAACAGATTGTTGGCCCTGGTGCAGCAGCGCTGCCGTCGGTCCGTAAGTGCTTTACTGTTTGTGTATTTCAGCAGCTGTTCAACCCCTTTAATTTCAGCCCACATTAGTATCCTTCACCATGTGTAGACACGGAGCCCACGGTCAGATCCTGAAGATCATGGCTGTGACTTAGACGGTCTTACCATTTTCTAATGTTTTGTTATTGCCCATTCAGGGGACTCGAGAAACCATTTTTGTATTTTTTTTTTTTCTACTTCAAAGCAGAGACACTTTTTTTTTTTTTTTTTTTTTTTTCTTCATCTGGAAGTTTTTAACGTTGTGGACTTGAAGCGGTAAATGTGTGAATATCTGTATATACATAGATCTATTCCGAGATGAAGAAGACACTGGATTCCCCCCCACCCCACACAAGGACCGGCCTAGTAATCACAAATGACGACGGTGCACAATATTTGTGTGGTTCTATAATGTGGATTTAGTTGCATTGTGTAGAAGAGACTGTTTTGTGGAACGTCACCTTATGATTTCCTGCTTGACAACTTCTCAGTAAATGGAGAAATGTAGCATCGCCTCGTGCTCTTATTTCTGACTTGTCCTACTCCTCTCCAGGTGTAGCAGAGCTGATCTGGTCATGTCGGCTGTTTTGGTATTGGGGTGATTACATGGGATTATCTGCAGACTCGTCTTCATTAGCCCTAGCTTAAAGCGTCAGATGAATGAATGGTGCAAATGGACAAACTTGGCTCTACTACATCTGCACTGTAAAGGTAAAAACAAGAATGTCAGGACTAAATTCCCATTTATGCTCCATTTAACCCCCTACACCCACGAGAAACTTTGTTTTTTGCTCCCTATCTTCCCAGAGCCATAACTTTTTTTTTTATTATTATTTTTCTGTTAATATGGGCAGGTGAGTTTTTTTTTTTTTGTGGAACTAGTTGTACTTTTGAATGACACCATTCATTTTACCATATCCTTTACTGGAAAACTGGCAAAAAAATTTCCAAGTGTGGTGAAATTGCAAAAAAAAAAATGCAATTCCATAACTTTTTTTTTTTTTTTTTTTTTTGCCATGTTCACTAAATGCTAAACCTGACCTAGCAATATACTTGGTGTATGCAAACTTGTACTGACCTAGGGTATGTATAGTTTAGTGGTGAAAAAGTTTCCAAAATTTGTATTCAAAGTTTTTTTTTGCATTTGTCACCGTTTTCCGAGACCTGTAACGTTCTCATTTTTCAGGGTTTGGGGCTGGGTGTGGACTTATTTTTTTGTACCCTGAGCTGGTGTTTTTACTAATTATGTTGATTGCCTTTTTTTTTTTTTTTTAATGACTTCAATAGTTTCCTTAGTCGACTTAAAGCAGCGATCATCCAATCGCCTGTGCTATACATAACAGGGCTTTGTTCATTTAGCTATACATAGCAGAGCCAATCTCATATGAACGCTGCCCATGGGCTGCCGTTCACAGGATTGTGATGGCGGGGGATGATGGGGTCTTCAGCAGACCCCAAACTTCCACGGGTCTGCTCATCCCAAGTTAGAGGCACTTGATGGCTGATTTCAGCCATCAAGTGTGAGGAAAGCCATGGGCTCAGCTTGTGAGCCTACATCAAAGGCAGGGATATACCTGATGATGTAAATGTCATCAGTTGTGAAGAGGTTAATAACATGGGCTTTAGGTTTTCTGATTCTCTCCAAAATCTCCTGCATCAACATATTTTAGACTAAAGCATGCTGGCTTCCTGCAGTCACCACTAGAGGGAGCATTGTGCACTGAACTCGATCAGAGTATGCAGGTGGCTCCCTCTAGAGGTGCAAATAGTCAAAATATTAAAGGGGTTGTCCAGCTAGAAAATTGCTGTCTAAAAGTGTTTTAACTAAATCAGTAGTGGTTTAGCTATTGCCTAGTAAGTGACTGGTGGAAGCTGGGCTGACTTCCTCCAGCTGATGGGACTGAGCTGTGCTAGCAGAGTCCATACCGTCCTTTTACTGACGCACCTTCACTTTGTGATTAGACTTTTAATAACGTAGTGAATTATAAAATGTTAATGTTTTTTTTCAGTGTAACTGCAAAGCTTATGCAGAAAGTGAACGTTCTGGGGGGGATATTAATAAGGCTGCGCTCTGGATTCCAAAGAAGCATTAAGGACACGCACAGAGCAAGGAAGCTGGAACACAACATGGCTACCACCAATGTCATTACTTGTCAGAATGCCAGGACTGGACGAGCCGAGGCCGGCACTGGAGAGCCCAGGTCATGGGGGCCTGATGAGTGACATGCATTGGGATACACTGCATGATTAGCTTTTCTTTGGGAAGAAGTGAGATAGATATATATATATTTTTTTTTTTTGCCTCTACAATTTTTTCAAATCCTTTCATCAGAAGTCTGTGATTTTTGCCTTTTTTCAAGAAACAGTGCCTCTCTTGGCCATGTCTGGTATTGCAGCTCAGTTGATAACTTTCATATTAATCTCATACAATTCTATAAATCGTTACACAAATGACTGCACAGCACAACATAGTGGGGAATTTACAGATGAGCACTTTAGGGTACAGGAAACAGCTGGAGGTATTCTGGATGTGCACGTACCTCTAGATTCTCAGTGAGAATACAGCAGCAACACCATAAACTTAAAGGGTTAGTCCCAAAATCATCAGTTGCACCCTATGTCCGTACAAAAGGGCAGTGATGTAAACTTAAGAAGCATTGATCTATGTCCCAAAGGGATCTTGTGGCCCCCTCCCATCCTCTCAGCTCCAAGGTCAGGGTGCACAGTCTTACTCCTCTATAGGGTATATCTTCTGGAGTACAAGTGGGCAAAACACTGGCCTCCCCTCCCCTTCCATTCATTGCGGAGAAGGCTGACTACAGCTTTCAGCTATTTCCATCAGTTCTTACTGAATTCACTTTGGAAAAATGTTTTTTTTTTTTTTAATGTATAAAAAAAGCTGGACACATAATACGTATTTTGTACTAATTACAAAGTGAATTATACTTCAGAGCCGTATTTGCAATTCTGCTGGTTGTCACTTAACTCACTCCCACATTTATCATAAACATGGTGGTACAGAGAGTTTTCCCCTAACCGTAGAATAAAAGCAACTTTCCAGAATACCCATCAGCAGAGCAAGCAGGCAATGCTGAGATGTTGGTGCTAAAGCAGCAGCACTGTGAATGCAGCTCTGGAGCATAATACAGGCTCAGAACACAGTTAGGAGGTCACTATTATAGTAGGACGCTTCAGCGCTGAAATCACTTTACCCCATTCTGCTCTGTACAGTAATAGTAGTGAGGGGTGGGGGGGTCATGGTATTACAATGCAGGGGTCCTGAGCGATGTCTGCACCCTTCACAGCTGACAACCTACTGTAACCAACTTGCCAAGTGTGAATCCAACCTTACAGGGAGTGTTAGGACAATTCCCTATTATCTAGGGCTATGTATGTAGGGAGAGCATATACTCGGATGTCAGGATGGAGGGCATTGATGCCACGGCTGGAAAAGTTCTACAATATATATTTTTTTTGTAACTTTAATTTTAGCAATCTAAGATGTACAATAATTACAAGACACGTCGGTAAAGCAAACATCTGAGGAGGAACACAAACCATGAAAGAAGAAGCTGTTCCAACAGAGAACATTGTAAAACCATCCAAATAAATCAACATTTCAATCCCAGCGGGGTAATAATTATCTGTAACCCGCCTAGCAGCAAACAACACAGGAAGAAAAAGAAAAAAACATTTCAATCTGGAGTGGTCATCTTGCAGTTCTTGGCTGACAACCCCTCTGCCCACCATTACGGCTTCCACAGACCTCCGACATCAGCTCAGGAGACCCCCCCCTGCTCCACTCGGGCATTGCAGTCAGTCTATGGGCTGTGAAATCTGTCCATGTGAACTCAGCCTAAAATTTGCAATCGCTTGGCCGAAGAAGCCGAGTCAGAACGTTAAAGTGGATCTGGTACAAGGTTTCACAGTACAATCGGCAAACATTAGATAGATCTTAGACCTGATGAGGCTGGTATACTTAGAAAAATCTATATCTGATTGGCTGTATAAGGGAGCAGTCAGACAGCCGTATTAATCACGTGAGGATCACATCGCAATCCTTGGACTGGCTGGCGACTCTCCTGACCTCAGTGTGACAGCATGTATTTCTATGCAGCTGTCACGCTCAGGTCAGGAGAGCCGACGGCCAGTCCGAGCATTGCGATGTGATCCTCACGTGATTAATACGACCGTCTGACTGCTCCCTTATCCTGATGAGCAGATGTGTCCAAGGTACACCTAGAGAGCAAGCTGGACTCAAAATGCTTGTCTTAGGATTATACTAGCCTCATCCAGATTTAAATGCATTTAATAATTATATGTGCTTTGTTAAAGTGGATGTGTTACCAGATTTCACAATACAAATGCCACACATTAAATGGCTCTTAGTGAGCGCACCAGCCTCATCAGGTCTAAAATTTAATAATGTATGCAGTGTGTATTGTGAAATCTGGTAATATATCCACTTTAAAGGGAATCTGGCACCCCCCTGGGAAAGATCAGACCTCTACTATGGCCATACGTGGTATAGAAAAGTAAATCTATACATCCCTGTATGGCCCATAGTAGAGGTCTGATTGCAGAGAAAAGAGCTTTAATCAATTCTATTTTGTACAGGCTTGGCATCCGGGGGACGCTATGTGCTTATTATTCTCCTAAATCCCCGCCTGTATGCTTAATTATCGTATCCCCCCCTCCCCTGCACATGCACTGGGCTCCCTGACTTCCGAGCATGCACAAAGTGCTACTCACAGAGCGCTCTTTGCTTCAACCCCGCATAGTCTCTCCGTGCACTGTGCCGCAGGTTTCTATTGCGCAGGCCCGGGGAGTCACTGTCACTTCCCAGCACCTGCGCAATAGAAACCTGCGGCACAGTGCACGGAGAGACTGGGCCGGGATGAAGCAAAGAGCGCTTTATGTGAGCGGCACAAACCACATATAATATTAAATTGATCTTTTAAAACCAGATGAGGCTAATGTACTTACTAAGAAGAGCTCTATCTGAATGGCTGTATAATCCTGATAATAAGATGAGCAGATCAGGTCTAGTTTGGACCCAGAGAGTAAGCAAGCTGGACTCATAAAATACTCTTCTTTTTATACAGCCATTCAGATGTGAATTTTCTTAGTAAGTGCACTAGCCTCATCTGGTCTTAAAAGATCAACTTAATATTGCATACACTTTGCTAAAGTGGTTGTGTTACCAGATTTCACAATACAAACTATATATAAAAAAAAACAAACCTCAGACCTAATAAGGCTGGTGTACTTACTAAGAAAATCCATGTCTGAATTGATGTATAATCCTGATACGATTGATTTTTTTTTTTTTTTTTGGAGTCCAGCTCCCTTACTCTCTACGTCTAGCCTGGACTCATCTTATTATCAGGAATATACAGCCATGTGGATATTGTTCTTAGTAAGTACACCATCCTCGTCTGGTCTAAGAACTATTTAATAATGTATGAACTTTATAAAAAGTAAAATCTGGTGACAGATTTGATTTAAAATGCATTTTTTCTGACATTTACTGATGGCCTATACCAGGACCCCAACAATAAGCAGAACAGAGGGCACCGATGGTCGCTGTGGCCCTTCATTGTTGATCGGTACTGCAGCCCCGCTCACCGGCACAGACCCCAGACAGACCATCAATTACAAATCTTCACACCAGGGGGGAAAGGTTTTGTAAACTAGAAAAGTAGAAGGTGCAACAGTAAGAAAAAGTCAAAACCCTTCCCAACAGGAAAGAGCAGCAACGAAGCGTGAGCCAACTAGATAAAGCAAGATGGAGGCCGCGACGTCTCTATAGATCTGTTATATTATATACAGGGTGCCTTATGGCAATGAATCGGCATTGAATAAAGCAGAATAACATCTGTACAGAAACAGGAGACCATGGGACATGAACACTAGCTCTCAGATGACGGCGCGTCATTACAGAAACCGGATACAAATCAGATTTACATCCACACCGGTCTGATGGGCCTATATATTCTGTGTGACAGTACCAGCTTTTTTTAGTTATATCTGTTCCCGGGAAAGCTGGATGACTACCAACATGGACGCCATCGTAGCACTCACAGTAGTCTCCCAGCCTTCATAGAATTTGGTATAGAAAATAAGTCTGGAAATGCAACGCTGTGGGCACAGGACAGATTGCTGCAATGGGCAAGTGGCTTGTGGTAGCCGTGAGAAAGGAGCAAAAAGACTAGTGGTACCCGGTTCTGACCCACAGTCTGGTCTTCTGTTGCAGTTCAGTCCCCCACCTCCCCGTCGCAGTCCCGCGTCCTCCGTCACGAGTCCCTGGTCGCTTCCATGGCCGTACAATGTCATGATGTATGTCGCAGGACCTACGAAGCAAGAAGCTGCCGGGACCAAGATGGGAGGCTGCAAGTGTGGAGTCCGGGAGCAACAAAGGACAGGACCAAAGGTTGGACGGGGCATTGTGAATCTTTTTGCTGGTTCAGGACCCATGAACGTGACACTGCAGCCATGGAGGCACCCAGGTGCCGCTGTATGTTGTTCGTAGGAGGCTCCATAAGACAATACAATTTTCATTCCAAAAATCCGTAAACAAAAATTAAGGAATATGGGGCTCCGGCCATGGACCACCCCAGTGTATGGGTGTTGTATAATGGATCCATGTTGGTTAGGTTCTGTTCACATCATATTTATGAACATGCCTGCCATATGCCAGGAACACCAAGCATGTCCACAGACCCCATGTCAAAAGAGCACCCCTTTATGCAAACATTTGGCAGGTCTGCAATGCTGCTTTCCTACCACAAGGGTCACTGTTCTAAAGTGTACACTGCATAGTATCCAATGTGATTAAATGGCCACCGTATGCCCCGGTATAGTGGAGGTATACATGAACTGAAATGATTTTCAGGGCCCAGTCCATCGGCCATGTTGATTATCTGTGGCCACCGGACGGCATCCCTGTGAGTCACCTCCTACCTCCCGGCATCCATGGCTCCTCTTTTGATCATCCGCACTGGCACGATGTTGCAAGGATGACATGGCGAAAGGCTGGCTAATCAGAAGAGGAGTCGGGGATGCCATTGCTCCCATGGACTGTGTCCTATGAGTCAATTTCCTAAACTCCTAGAAAATCAGTGCACAAATGCAGGACTGGCGCAGATGTTGGAGGGCCCTACGGCAGTACTGGATGACCCGAGCACATGGATATGTCACCTACCTAAGCCTCACAATAGTGGCCGGAGGCGATAAGTAACTGGAGATGAAGCAAAATGATAAATAAGAGATAATCGCAGAGACAATAGTGGTTTTGCCCCATGAAGACTGAGGGGTGCGGATGGCATCAATAGGGCAGAACAAGCATTGCCCGGGGTGGCTTGGGCAGAGAAAATTAAAATGATGGAAACACTTAGCGAAGGTTAAAACATGAACCCGTCACATATACATATAATATGTAAGGAAAGAAATGGTGTAATGCCTCAGGCGACATCTCGCCCGTCATCTCCAGCAGGTGCCCGGCTGTACGGACTGCGGCGGAGCGGGAGCTGTAAGGCAGAGAGATACATTGTCCAGTATGGATGGAGGGATGACAAGTTGCGGAGAACTTCCGACACCTCGGTGTCTGGGGGGAAAAGGCTTTTCCATCAAGTCTCTTTTCTACAGGACGCTACATGTGTGAACAGGTCGTACGTTACGTTCTGGTTCCTGTTGATGGGCTTCATGCATCAGAGGAGATGGAGGGGGGCTACTTATTCACACAGTTGGGCCATGTCAGCCCTCCGCATGCTGCCGACACGATGATATAGATGACGACCTGTGGGAGGAAGGCAGGAAAGTATAGGGTTACAGCACTATGGTAGGGAACGAGCAGACATCAGAAAATGAGCAATTCACATTAAGTACACTGGATTTTTTTTTCCATATCACTATCTACCTAAAAAATATCTGACTGCTATTCCTTATACTAGACTAACACTGCCTGCTCTATAATGAAACCAGTGAGAAGTCTTCTGTACAATCACAGGGCTACACTAAAGATACATCTTCTATAGAGAACACAGAATCAAACATTCCCAATAGGTGATGTCACAGCTCACCTTCTCCTCCTGTACTATGACTGATAGCTACTGTATATAGAGGTTATCAGTCATTGTACAGGATGAGGAGGAGGTGAGCTGTGACATCACCTATGGTGGATCCTGTGTTATCTACTATATATAGAGGTGTTATCAGACATTGTACAGGAGGAGGTGAGCTGTCACATCACCTATTGTGAATGGTGGATCCGGTGTTAACACTTGTATATACAGTAGATAACACCGGGTCCACCATTCACAATAGGTGATGTCACAGCTAGCCTCCTCCCTCTCTCTTCACAATGACCCTGGATTAGAGCATGCTCAGATACCGCTTCTCTACAGACTGATTCTGTCTCTTGCAGCTATTGTCCATGTGAAGAACAGGAAGGAGCCCTATATTAGGCTCAGTGTAAAAAAAAAAAAACACTACATAAATAAAAAAAATAAAAGTTTTTTTTTTTTTTTTTCACAACCAAATGGTCATTTTCTAAAGCCGCGTTCCCTTGAAGGGAGTTTTTTGGGGATTAGAAAATAACCTTAAATTAAAAAGCATTTACAGCATGAAGGGAGCGATCCCCGGTACTCACTATAGTCACAATCACAATGATGATGGTCAGCTTCAGATTC